>NC_030430.2:21065226-21122726 GCF_001660625.3 Ictalurus punctatus
AGACCAGTCAGAGCTACTATTAGAGAAAATCAAACAACAACCTTCTGACCAATCAGAATTGAGAATTTAATGGAGCTTTGGTATAACCTACCCAGTCTCACAGAAAAAAAAATGCTCAGATGAGAATTACTGCAAAGTTTCAGGCACATACGATTCTCATTATCCATGCGTTCACGTGGAAATGCGACGCAGTAACATGGGTATTTTCAAATGCAGAAAGTCTCTGTAATCTCTGTAGCCTATAGAATTCACAGGTTTCCATATACCATGCTGGGGGTATGATGGTTTAGAGATTAGCACATTTGCTTGGGGGTTGGATTCCCGCCTCTGCCCTGTGTGTGTGGAGTTTGCATGTTCTCCCCATGCTTTAGGAGTTTCCTCTGGGTACTCCGGTTTCCTCCCCTAGTCCAGAGACATGCGTTGTAGGCTGATTGGCATTTCTAAATTGTCCATAATGTGTGAACGAGTGTGAGTGTGTGTGCGATTGTGCCCTGTGATGGGTTGGCACCACATCTAGGGCGTTCTGGCTGTCCGCCTCGTGCCCCGTGTCCCTTGGGATAGTCTCCAGGATAAGCAGCACAGAAAATGGATGGATGGATGGATGGATGGATGGATGGATGAACGAAAGCCTGATTTTGTTTGCAGAGGAGAAGTTTCATGAGCCTAAAATTTCCACATGAATTGTTAATATGTTGCATCAAGTTAAGTGTTTTTTATTGTCATTCTTCTATATAGCTTGTGTACATTGGAATGAAATGTCATTTCTCCAATAGTGTAGTGGTAGCTGTGTTTGTGGCATAACTAGGTGCTGATAATAAGTTGCATGTAAACTTATTTTGTGTGAGGTTGGGCTAGGTACATCATAGTTAACTTTGAGTAGAACCGTAAAATCATGGTAGTATCAAACCTTAGCTCCGATTGTATGCCATAATAAAATGATTGGAAACTATGCTGAAATTGTGTGGGGATTATTTTGAAGGGATAATATTCCTCTCTTACACGTCAGTCTGGAACAGATGTAGGTGTTAATGTGGAATATTTGAGCTACGTATGTGTTCTTGTGCAGAAACCATGATTTCTAGAACACGCAGCAGGTGAACAGTGACAAGTCAACATACAACATTGGTGACTCACTGAGAGGAAATTCCTGATTCTGCAGTGTAAGTGTGTGCCAGACATTCAAACTGTAAACCCCTACGCTACAGCCAGCTGGGATAAATTAAGCAGGCACGTCATCACCCATGAGCACATCCATTCAGACAAGCAGGTACATGGCAAATCACATGAACGTTACATTAAGGATCTTGTGTGTAGCAGTCACTTGTCTGTTAAGTCTACAAGACCAGATCTGATTTAAATCGAAGAGTATAACAATGGCAAATGCTGTTAACTTAGGCTTGTGCATTGTGGAGACTAACGTGAACTCAGCCAGAATGACTCCAGCATGGTGTTTTAAGTGTCAGCATAATTAATTTAACCTGTTTAACAGTTAAAGGAGAACCTCCTAAAGAACAGCCTGTTTCTTTTCAGTGGGGGGCTCCATCAAGTGGACGCTAAACACAGAGATTTCTCGACAGCTGTTTACAGATTCCTTCCCTGTCCCCAAGCCAGGAAGGACAGGAGAGCTAAATATTTCATGCAGATTACAGTTTTAACAGACATAACACTGGTTTGAACTTCATTCTGCTATTACAGCTGTATTTCTATATCTGTGACAAAAAACAAAAAGACGTCACAATTTTTTATTCACTTATTCAGCTTAAAGCATATGTTTAGTACCTACTAGGAAGTTATCACAAACTACAGTAAAAAATAAATAAATAAATAAATAAATAAAAATTCTGGCAAATTATGTACTTAAAGGTGCATAAGGTAAGAGTTTGCATGCTACCTAGAGTTAGCATTAGCAAAGACCATGACCACTTTCAAGCACAATCGGACATTCAGCTGCTTGAAAACCAAGAAATAACACAATAAGCACGAAATTCGGCTCATGTTGATTTATGAGATAGGTCAAGAGTGTCTTTTGTAATCTTGTTTTTCTTCGTAATGTGCTCTCCTAAAAATTATGCTCCAGTATTTGCATTATTAGTATAGTAAGCCACATGATAAGCCATTCAGCTGCACAAAGACCAAATTATAACACTATGAAGACCTGAAATTCAGCTCACACTGATTTATCAGAATGATCAAGAGTGCCTTTGCTCTTCTGTTTTTCTTTGTAATGAAAAACTAGAGCGACTTTTATTGTATGAAAACCATTTACTATTGCACCGTTAAGAGAGTAAATTACTGATGGGCCAGCTGAGAGTTTATAAGAGGTTAGAGATAAAATCTTAAGCTAACAAAGGCCTTGTGTTTGCATTTCACTGTATAAAAGTGTCTTGCACAATCTATCCTTCTTATATTTCAGGATTCCAGTGCTATTTTATTGAACTGCTAACTGCTGCAATCCTCAAGATAACGTCCAGGTGTGCTGTCCTGTCCATTAAAAACCCAGGTCATGAAATTCTTATAAATTCCATTAGGTAATGTGCCGACACTGCAGTGTGCTTTCAGCAGTGTCCTAGAGGGGAGGTCAGTCCGTCCTTCCAGCCTCTCCAACACCCCCATCTGCTGGGCAGCAGGCACATCTCCCCCATCAGCCTCACCCAGCGTGTACCACTACACACCGACCCATGGAGCAGGAACAACAGATTTATGGGCTGATTTCAAAGGTCAGACTGCTACAGTGTACACATGCCCATCCCTGAACATGCTTGAACAAAGATGGCAACTTGAAAAGAACAAAGTTACAACTAAGTTTGCACACAGAATAAAAAAGAAATTTCATGTGATTCTACGATGTTTTAATGTAACAAATGTGGTCAAAACCATCATTTAATTGAAAAAACTTTAGAGCTAAATTTTTGCTAACAACTGCAGCTACAAAAAATACATATGCATAACTCATCTAATTGAATCCTAGCTATTTAAAAATAAAACATCACTTGGCTAAAATATCATTTAAAGGATTTGGAAGAACTGAGGGCAATTTGCTTTAATGATCTGGCACAGAAACTGTATTTTCCCTCTATCTGCGCTCTCATACATAGCCAAAGGGCACAGCAAATTTTACACTGGCAATAACTGTGAGCAAACATCTAAACCAACATTAGAACTACAAGTCAAAGTTGGCTTCGACACACAACTAAAAGCGGGTGTCTTTTTTTTTAACATGTTCTTTCAAATGCATCCTGTAAACTAGGAAGAGTTCTGAATGAGCAAAACTGCTAGCATTGGAAACTGAAATGATTAACCATAAATCACCTTGTGTTTATTCATGGCCCAGGGCAAATCAATGAGATCAGCCAAAGCAAACAACCAGCAGACATTTGCAAAGGGTGCACGTGGCAAAACATCTTTATCTGGCATGTTAGTATGATTAAAGCATGGTGTTCTAGTACACTCTGTCAGAGGATGTGTGTGGTGAATCAGACACCTTGGCTGGTTGATCAGACTCAACGAGCTCAATTTATCTAATTTGATCTTTATAAAGATCCATTTATCTGGTGATATGATGTGTGGGTGTCGATGAGGCTTTACCATTGGGAAATTACCAAAGAGTCCAAAAGGAGTAGGACAAAGTTGTCTTTACTCACTGTGTTAAAATTGTGGAAGAGTCCAACACTGTGAGGCGGGGGTGTCTCCATGGGGAACTGCAGGAAGGGCTTCATGTCCAGATGAGGCTGGATCATTGTGGGGGTCCGCAAAAATGTGGGGACTGCCCCTGTTCTGTTGATACTTCCTGTATAAAAATAAAGGCAAAAGATTTTTTCATAATATAATCCTTGTTTGATTGTGAACAGGTCTGTCAAGGACTAACAAAGAGTCTGAAACAAGGCCAGACTTTTGCTAGTATTTAAGGTATAGTTTAGGGTTGAAACACAATATTACTGTCTGTAACGGTATCTGTTTATTGCTCCATATATATTGCTGGATGTGGCCCAACTGAGGCAGGCACATGACTATTTTTTTAAATCCTAATGCTCTGAAACAGCCCTGTCTCACTAAGCCTCTCTCTTTGTCATCTTCCTCCTTCTTCCGCTCTCTTCTGCCCCTTCTCTCCTGTCTCACTGTCTCTTTCCATTAATCCCCCGCCACCAGTGCAACCTTGTGGATGAGGCTCTGAAATGAGCTGCTCTTCAAAATGCATCTTTAGCAAGTAGTTACTTAAAGCTGCTTAATTTTCACAGTTGGATTTTCCTCGCTTCCAGTTCCCAGAAGACCTCTTTTCTTCTTGTCTAGGGCTCTCTCTTTCATCTCCACCTCTCTATTTCTCGCAGACATTTTCTCCACTTCTTTTTCAAGTCTGTTTGTCAGCCTCTTTTTTTGATTCTGCAGTGCACTTCTCAGATGGGTTTCTCAGCAAGAGCCATCAGCAGGTTGGGCCTGCTGTGAATGCTTCTGTCACTGAGGGCTGCTGACAGGATGTTATGAGAGGAGAGGGAAAAACTGGTCGAAAAGAGGAGAGAGAAGAGATGAGAGAGAGTTTGAAGAGAAAAATGTGTTTGATGCCGTACAGTTTCAGGTCATGCTCATGTGCTCATCTTGCTCCTTTTCTACGTTGGCACCTCAGGCACAAATAATCTTTTGCTTCATTAAGTGATAGTGAGTGTGCAGACCTGCAGGACTTCCTAATGGCAGGTCAGGACACAAACAGCACATGAGAAAGGAGATGGAACATCAGTGGTGGATACAGAAATAGAAAGCAAAAGAAAGAACATCTACTTGGTGATAAAACACTGGTGATCTGGTTCTGGTGTTTCTAAAAGGGTGGAACTCCTTGGTGCATCCTGTACTTTTACACCTAGGCAGTAGCCTCATGGGTGCTGAAACCACTGTGTGGCTTATTGCTTACTCAAAATGACACTATACAACAGTTAGATTGAAGCAATAAGCCATGAGATCACCCAATTCATGATGAGATTGAGGTGTGTGTTGTTGGTTGGGGGATTACATTTGAGGTACATTTGCTAAAGCTAAATGCAAAAAAAAAAAAAAAAAATTCCAGTTGTCACCAAGTTTGTGGAGATCTACCTTCCTGAAGACTTTAGCTCCAACCATTATTGTGCCCAACTGACCAACTAAACATTGCCTTAAGAAGTTCTTGATCAACTAAAACAGGTGTGTTAGATTTTGGATTGGACATGAAACCTACAGGAAAGTAGATCTCAAGGAAGAGGGTTGGTGACATCTTTAGGACATCTTTATGTCATAGGATAACATTTTTGTTAGTTCTGTAGTCAAAGCCAACTCCAAGAACAAGTCTTAAAAGGGTCAAGGCCAAGCCAAGATTGAGTCCAAATGAAAGCAAGACAGATCAAGATTGAGACTAAAAACCATTAAATCCTTTTCAAGGGCCATCTTTTTACTTCATACATACACTGCATCAATGATTAGGTTGTGTCTCCAAGAGTAAGGAATTATTTCTTGTCAAACGTTGTGCATGCAGAAAGAAAAGGCCCAAGGCCCTTAAGAAGTCCAAGTACAAATGCCAATAAATCAAAGGCATGTTCAAGTCATTACAGAAAACATCTTGATTCCTAGACTTGATTCCTGTGTATGAATAACTTTGAGTGGTAAAATATGTTCTCAAAGTCAAAAGTACAACCTCTGACTTTGTAAAATCATCCAAGAATGGCATTATTTTTATTCATTAGTAAACTGTCACATCTGATTATGGCACTGAGGAAACCCACTTGTAAAGATGTTCTTTAGCGCTACAAACCAGCATGATCACCAGCAGGTGTAGCAGAGGAGACATTTTTACAGCTCACATAACTGTTCTGCATAAGAGACCACTGCACTGTGGGGCCCTAGCGTCAAAGTTTTTACACCACATACATGGCAGCATGCACTACATTTATAAATATTAGAGACATAGACGATATCAGACCCTTTGAATACCAGCTGTGAAGCAGTATAGCTATTGTTAGAGAGAGAGAGAGAGAGAGAGAGAGAGAGAGAGAGAGAGAGAGAGAAAAGGAGAGACATAGATGTAGAAAGAAATACCTGAGAAGGAAGGTAGTGAAGCAAAGTGGTGGAAAAGGGAGGTGTGTGTGCATGTGCGTGTGTGGTTGTCCTTACAGTCTTGAGAGTCATAATGTGTTTGACAGTGCACCACAGCCAGAGTGTATAAATCAGGTCCCGGCTGCTTACTCGCCCTAGTGTATAATTACATCATTAAAATGAAAGCACCCTTTCGAGACCTGGTTCTCACTATAAATCACATTCATACGTGTCCTTTCAGGCATGTGAGAGAGAATATATACAGAGTTTGTTTACATGCAATATAATGTATCTGTACATATGCAAACTCAAAATAAACTAGTGCGTAATGTCATGATTGGTGGATTTGGATTTAATCATCAGCAGCATCGCATACAATAACAAAAACACACATAATCAGTTGGCCCAGATCAAGGGCTTATACATACATAACTCAAACAAGAGTGCTGATTAGCCATCGAAGCACTGTCAGATGCTCTGCTGAAAGACAAACAGACTTGATGATGGTACTGTGGTCTTAACAACCTCATCAAACCCCCACAGAGCACACCAGCTATGCTGTAGTGGCTCAAGATCTAAAGTCTCTCCTAGCTGGCCCGAAGAACCTGATCAGGGCTGTGGGGTGAATGATGGACAAGGCTGTCTGGGGAGACAGGGAGGGGGGCAGTGCGGGTTTTGGAAGTCGATAAAACCTTGTGACATGCCAGGAATCCTGCAACACATGCAGAGGGCCATAATCACGCCTTTTAAACAACCCACAGTGCAGGGACTGTGCCAGTGACCACAATATTACAGCCAACAGAGAGTGAGTGTATACGAATAACAACATGGCAAGAGGAAGCGGCTGTAATGTGAATGTTTGAAAGCATTGGAAGGAGGATGTAGAGGCTGAGTGTGAATAATAGAGGGTTGGGATTTGTAAAGGGGTGGTGCTGAGGTTTTATAAATAGACAGAAGTGCACCAGAAGATCATGGTTGCAGGAAAGCAATTGACCAAACTCAAATAACTCTGTTTAGCCCTGATAAATGGAGGATCAAACATTTCTCTAATAATAATCTTCTTTGGTGCATTTGTTATTTGCACTGATCTTGTGAAGCAGGAAATGGGATGAACACATTTTAAAGACCATCATGGAAGTAGCTGAGTAAAATGGTGAGATTTCTGATATTGTTCGGGTTTTAAAAAACAATGAACAAATCATTCATACTCATATGGGTCTTTTGAGATTTTTCTCAATAACTGACCACCTGTCTCGGTTCTGAGGATTCAGTGGTTCAAATCAGTGTCTTCAGGGGCAACAAAGCACCAAATAATCTGTCCAGGTTTTTAGACAAGTGGTGGCAATGGAAGGCGGCAAGATCAGAGTAATGAGTGGCACCAGCAAGTTGTACTATATGGCCAAAAGTTTGTGAACACGTGATCATCAAATCTATATGTGGGCCTTCCCCAGCGTGTTGCCACAAATTTTGAAGAACACAATTGTCTAGAAGTCTTTGTATGCTGTAGCATTAAGATTTCCCTTTACTGGAACTAAAGGGACCAAACCGGTTCCAGCAAGACAATGCATCTGTGCACAAAGCGAGATCCATAAAGATATGGTTTGCTAAGGATGGAGTGGAAAATCTTGAGTGGCCTGCACAAAGCCCTGACCTCATCCCTACTGAACACCTTTGGGATGAACTAGAATGTCCACTACAATTCATGCCTTCTCACCTGATATCATTGCCTGACCTCACTAATGTTCTTGTGGCTAAATGATGAGAAATCCCCACAGCCATGCTCTGAAATCTAGTGGAAAACGTTCACAGAAGAGAAAAGGAGATCAACTCCATATTAATTGTCATTGTTTTGGAATTGGACATTCAACAAGCATATATAGTATACATCACATCTGGCTTGCTCATTAGGGACACATCCATACATTTAAAATCTATATTCTGAATTTATATATTCTGTAAAGCTGCTTTGGGACAATGTCCACTGTTAAAAGCACTATAAAAATAAAACTCAATTGAATTGAATGTGGGTTTGACGGTCAGGTGTCATACAATTGGCCATATACTGTACATAAAGGGCTAAATTGCATTAAATATGTTGCTTGTTGCTTAGCACAAAAATGAATGGCTACATAATGAGTTTACTATATAGATCCATAATACTGAAGAAATTTGGTCTAATTATCTACAATGTTGATTTAAAGCAAAAGTCCACCCTGACCCATAGGGGACAACAAGCAGGTTTCAGTGTGAGCTCCTAAAAGCAAAAGAGTAAGAGCTTTTTTATTATACACCATGTTCCAGGACATCCATCCATCCATCCATTTTCTGTATCACTTATCCACAGTGTCACGGGGAGCCTGGAGCCTATCCCAGGGGACTCAGGGCACAAGCCGGGGGACACCCTGAACGGGGTGCCAACTCATCACAGGGCACAATCACACACATTCACACACTACGGATAATTTGGAAATGCCAATCAGCCTACAATGCATGTTTTTGGAATTGGGCGAGGAAAGTGGAGTACCTGGAGGAAGCCCCCAAAGCACAGATAGAACATGCAAACTCCCGGAGGTGTGAGGCAAACGTGCTAACCACTCAAAGCTATAAAATGCAATGCAGCTATATGACACACTTGAGTCATGGTAGAGATTTGGTTCGGCTAGACTGCAATCTACAAGATGTCAAGCATGATGGTGTTAAAGGCAGTATTAGCATCAAAGTTGAAGCTTTGGAACCTGATATGTTTGAGCAGAGTGTATAGATGAGGAGGTGATAGAGCTGGACAGTCTAAAGGACTAAAGCACTGCTGCATTACTCTCTTTAGGTAGAAATGAAAAATGGGCTAATCCTGCTGCCACCAGTATCAGCAGGTAGACGGGCAGCATTGTAGGTAATGTAGGAAACCCTTAACCAAAATGAAATAGACCAACATATTGATGATTAAAAAAAAAATTCTATGCAGAATTTTATTATAAAATAAAACTTGAAGATCACATTAATTGTAATAATTAACATGAAAATTGTTCGGGTGGATTTTTCCTTTAAGTCTGTCAGAACTGAATGTTAAAGCTGGGATAGCAAGATAGGTGACAAGATTCAGTTTAATCGTGGCAGCTTCTATTTGCCCACATTTTGCCATGCCTCATACTCCAGGACTGCAGCACCAGACCTGGCCATGCCATTCTCCAAGTAAATCATTATTTGAATAGCTTTGTTCTGCTGGAATCTGGGAGATGTACTCCCCAAACACTTACTTGTGCTGCTGCATTCTCTCTCTTTGTCTCCCTTCACCTTAGAGACAAAGAGCTGTGCAAGAAGGGCTCAATAGAAAATAAGAACAACAAATGAGAGATGAGAGAGACTGATAAGAAACAAAAGGAAATGGGAAAGGAGGATGGGAGAATTGCTTTCTTTGGAAGAATATAGATACCAGATGTCCCCCCCAGGTGAGCATCCATAAGAGAGCGAAAGAGAGAGATATCCCATGCCTTAAATGGCTGACTTCTGATGGGGCAATCCTCGGTTGTGAGTTCTGCAATGCCGTAGGGTGTCTCTTTTCTCATTTTGGGGTTCCAATGGCTGCACACTAGTATCCTCTTTGAGCCATTAAACACCTATTGGTAAAGTCGCTTACAAAACCGCTTGTGTTATTAGCTAGGAACAATCACAGCAGATGCTTTGTTGAGAGAAAAGAATTTTGAGCAGCAACAATGATGAAGAGAAAGATATAAAAGAAAAATAGAGTATCATGGTTGAAATGGACATAGGACAAACGGCATACAGTAAATAATTAAACCTAGTACCTGATTTCATCTATAGCCGATATCATTTGATATGGATGTCATTTTAATTTGCTGAAGTGATCGTCTACTATTTCTTTTTGGCACATAGGGATAGCGAATGACTCTCGTCTCCATTTGAAATCTGAACCAAAACGACAAATATTTCACAAGCCTTTGCCCAAGCATTTGAGTGAGTAATGACACAGCGACTTTATGATGCTGTGTTCCAAATGTTTAGTTTTTTCACCCATTCACCCTTCAAAAAATCTAGCACAGTACAGGTTCCCCTTTGGTTGATATCATCTAATTGTGGACTTGATGGAAAACCACAGGGCTCAGGGCACCATTTTCGATGGGATTATGGGTCTTTCAGTGTCATATTCCCCTGTCAGTTTCAAATTCCTCTGTCAGGAAATAGAGTTTGCTAAGGACACTTCTCATTAAGAGTAAGGGTGTCCTGGTGAAATTCCCCCATTGGCCCTTCTCTATCATAGCCCCATAATAATCCCCATGTCTGAATTGGCAACATCACTCTCTCATCTCCACTAGGAGCTGGTGTGTGGTGGGCGTTCTGGCGCATTATGGCTGCCGTCGCATCATCCAGGTGGATGCTACACACTAGTGGTTTTTGAGGAGATCCCCCTCACCCCCCACTATGTAAATCACTTTGAGTGTCTAGAAAAGCACTATATAAATGTCACTGTATCTAACTAACTTTGCTCAAACACCCAGCAGTTGCAGCTTGGCAGTTCTGAAATTTTAACTCATGACCTTCCAATCAGCAGTCCAATGCCTTAACCACTGAGCTTCTACTGCCCTAGATGTCCCACTATGACCAGGTGCTATGCAGATTCTGCAGGCACAAGCGTGACTGGAAGCCAGAGTACAGTTGCCAGTCCCTCCACATAGACTGCTGTTTGCCCGACATGCTTGTCTTTTCAGGCGAAATTTCACGATGCAGCAATCACCTTAAGTGTGAGATCAGAGTTAAGAGAGTTGCAGAAAACATAGTCTAGATACACATATTTGTAACGGTCAATTACTCAAGAAGAACAATTGCCCTGACTAATTAGTGGCTAAAATATTTATCAGATGAAGAAAATCACGACTTGATTATACAGTCCAAGCCCAAATGCATTTTGTATTACTCATCAATAAATGGAATTGTAACATAAGAGGTTCACACCTAAACCTCCACCTTTCTTCCTAACTAACATCCTAGAAGTTTTCATCTATCTGTTTCAAAGATCACAAAGTGACAAAGATTACATACCCACCCATAGTATGCAACAACTCCTACCCAAGAAGCTTTAGTAGCAGTTCCACAATCTCTATTAATATCATTTAGTTGAGGCTTTGGTCTGCACTCTCAAATGCCTAGTTGAAGAAATATGCGTTAACCCCATACTGAACATTAATTATTTATTAATTATTATTAATTAACACTATTATTATTTATTAATTAATTATGGTCACAGTGGTGCTGTTTGGAGATGATTCCTGGTGAGAAAATGGTATTCTGAGAACCTCTTCAGCATGCTTGCATCATTGGAGAAGCACAAAGCTAAAATGATGGCTATATGGTACTCCAGCCAAACAGCTGAAGAGAGGAACATTAGGAGGGAATTATGTAGGGCCAGGAAAAAGGCTATAATTACTGGTGCAGTAAACTACAGTAGGCAGGTGACACCCCTCTCACTGTTCAAGTGAGCACTTTAATTTATGCAGGAACATTCGGTGCATGTTTGAGGAGGCAATCAGCAAGGGGAAAGATGCGTTCGCTCATCATCATTATTTTACCACAGTATACACAATGGCTGTCTCTTCTGACAGCTTAATTATTAAAAGATGGGACTCTGAACTGTGATATTCTTAATTATTATTTCACGAGTTCACCCAGTTTTTTTTTTGGTTTTTTTTGAGATTGTTAGATCCAAAGATGCTTGATTTTGCTGCAGGTTTTTCCCAAATTTATCCAAATTTGCAAAAAATTCCACTTTTTTCGGAAAAATATTTGAATTGGCAAAATTCACTGTCTTTCGCAGTGACTGTATGTTGGTAAATGAGACCTTTCATGATTGATGCACGTAAAGGGAAAAGGGCTTTGGCTGAATGTGTTTTGTGATGTCATCACTTGGCTCAAATCTGTGGAAAATCAGCAGTAATTTTGAAAGATTTCAAGCTCCTGCGAATGCTACAGTGTTTCCTTGATTTTGCGTTAATTTCTGTGATGGCAAAATCACAAAATCCTGGAGGGACTGATTATTAGAGTGTGAGCAAACATGAGTGGGACCTGTGGTACAATTGTAACACTGTAGATCATGCTTCAGAGGTGTTTCAGACTGTTACGAAAAGCAGAGAAATGCTGTATAATCATTTAGATCTCATTCACCTGCTCATTAATATCCATGTCCTTTCAGGTCTCCCATCTTTTACAAAAACTAACACAGCAAACTGAAGGCAACAGCAGATCTGCTTCATGGACGTGACTATGCTTTTTCTACGCCACTCTTTCTCTCATGTCTGTGTCCGTTCTGTGCTCAGCTGTGGCTCAGGCTGGAGAAATAACTCATTCATTTAGCCAGTTTACGTCTAATTAGCAGAGCATCAGCAGAGCTCTGTTTTGTATTCTATCACTGTCTCTGCACAGAGGTAGAGGAGAGACAGAACCTTCACCTGACTGCCAAGACCATACATCATCCAAATAAACCCTCCAGAATAAACCCCACTGCTGTGTCATAGTCATATACATCTCCCAAAAACACACTGCATGAGCTGAACCCGGCTATTGTCTTTCAGCTTTCACCTGCATGTATACAGGTGCATCTCAAAAAATTTTAATATCGTGGAAAAGTGAATTTTTTCTGTAATTTAATTCAAAAAGTGGAACTTTCATATATTCTAGATTCATTACACATAAAGTGAAATATTTCAAGCCTTTTTTTGTTTGTTTGTTTTAATCTTGATGATAATGACTTACAGCTCATGGAAATCAAAAATCCAGTATCTCAAAATATTAGAATAAAGATTATATAATACAGAACAGAAATGTCTCAGTGTCGCATTTCTAGTATCAAGCCACTCCTGAACCTGTCCTGAGACAACGTCAGAAGCGTCTTACCTGGGCTAAGGAGAAACAGAACTGGACTGTTGCTCAGTGATCCAAAGTCCTCTTTTCAGATGAAAGTAAATTTTCCATTTCATTTGGAAATCAAGGTCCCAGAGTCTGGAGGAAGAGAGGAGAGGAACAGAATCCAAGTTGCTTGAAGTCCAGTGTGAAGTTTCCACAGTCAGTGATGATTTGGGTTGCCATGTCGTCTGCTGGTGTTGGTCCGCTGTGTTTTCTCAAGTCAAGAGTCAATGCAGCATCTACCAGGAGATTTTAGAGCACTTCATGCTTCCATCTGCTGACAAGCTTTATGGAGATGCTGATTTCCTTTTCCAGCAGGACTTGAACCTGCCCACAGTGCCAAAACTACTAGTAACTGGTTTACTGACCATGGCATTACTGTGCTTAATTGGCCAGCCGACTCGCCTGACCCGAACCCCATAGAGAATCTATGAGAGACACCAGACCCAACAATACAGACGAGCTGAAGGCCGCTATCAAAGCAACCTGGGCTTCCAGAACACCTCAGCAGTGCCTCAGGCTGATCGCCTCCATGCCACGCCGCATTGATGCAGTAATTCCTGCAAAAGGATTAAAGCCCTGACCGAGTATCGAGTGCATAAATTAACATACTTTTCAGAATGTCGACATTTCTGTATTATAAAGTCTTTCTTCTAATATATTGAGATACTGGATTTTTGATTTCCGTGAGCTGTAAACCGTAATCATCCAGATTAAAACAAAAAAAGGCTTTGAAATATTTCACTTTACGTGTAATGAATCTAGAATATATGAAACTTCCACTTTTGGAATTAAATTACAGAAATGGTTTGAAAATGAACTTTTCCACAATATTCTAATTTTTTGAGATGCACCTGTACTGCTGCTTCATGCTGCATTCCTTGGTTGCACATTTACTGCAGCACATCTGTTATGAGTGTGTGGGTCAACAGCAGATAAACTAATGCAGGCAATCCCATTACATCAATGCCAGCACATAAAAGCCATGCCAGGTCTCTAGAGAAATTTCCTCATTAAAGATGTACATTTAATTAGCATGAATCAGAACGCAAAACTCATCCTCAAACCCGCAAATGTGCGGCTAGGTCCAGAAAACATTAATGACCGTTAAAAATAATAACAGAAGCATTAAGCAATGTTTGCTGAAATAATTTTTGATGTACACAATGATACAGTTGTTGGATTGCAGTTACTGATGTGAATAAACATCTTGAAATGGTCATAACCCTAACCCACAATGACTGTCCTGACTGTTTCTGTTATATCGACTATGTTAGTCATGTGACATGATTAAGCCAATTGTATAATTACGAATATTATTATATGTATAATAATGAATAATTACTGTACTCTTTCATTTGTTTTGCTTCCAGAAGATTCTTTCTAAATATGCTTGTTTTTTGAGTGTAAATTATCGAACATCATTCTGCAGTTTCTTATCCCAAGTAACTTCAAATGATAATTAAGGTTTTGTCAAATTTATTATGGTGTTATGCATTTGAAAACTTTTGAACTATACAGTAAAATAAAATCCACTTACCCCCTCAGTGCATATTTATTTTATGAATATATAATATGGAATATTTAAACATTAGACTTATTATTAAAGGAATATTATAGAAAATATTTAAGGTACCCCGGATTTCATTTTGAACCAATAATCTGTGTAAAATAATAACTAGTTTGATGTGTTTTAATTAATTATTTCATACCTAAGAAGCTTCTTCATTTAAACTAGCAAACCTGTCAAGATATACCATAGCCATTATGTTCATCACGTACATTAAACTAACCGGTTATCAAGCAGTGGCTGCCACTAAAAGTTTCCAGGTACCACGTTTACAGAAGCACTGAGAAAGCCTATAAGGTGCTGAGAAAAGTAAATGGTTTTAACCAGTCAATTGTAGCTCTTTTTATATTTGTTACTGCTAGAATTTTCTTAAATTTTTTAATATGTTTTATTTTAAAATTTCAGTCTCAATAAAGTTTTAAAGCTTTATTTTAAAGTTATCATTCAGCAATAAAAGAGTAGCGTCTTGAGAAAAAACATGGCAATAAAATTAAAAATCACATTTGTTACCCTATCCTAAAATCTTTGCACACCTGGACAGTCTCATAACATGTGCATTAGCGTATCGGAAGTGTCTAGACTCTAACCAGTCATTTTAAAATGTCTAAGCGATGCTGTGGGATTAGATCTTAGCCTGTATCATTATCCGGCCTTGATCTCAGCTCACGTGCATAAACTGGATCTAAATATATTTTCAGTGTGAGAAAAAGACAACTTTAAGTCTGTCATAAAAAGACGATAATAGTTTGAGGCATCCAAAATGTCCAACACAGTCCTAGCATTAGCTTATGATTAATTTACTAATCTTTGTACTAAAGTTGCTCTATATTTGAATTCAATCCAAGTCACTTGGCTTTTAATGTCTTCTACAGTTTCCAAAGACTGACACATTGGGTATAAATTCGAGCCCTGGATGTTCTTTACCTAGACAATAGGGAGAGACACCTTCTCTCCAGGGCTTAAAAATAAATCTAGGTTGTGTACACTAGATTTTAGAAAGAAAAAAAACTGTGCTTGTCTATTCTTGTATGCATACGTTTGGCATTTGCTGGTGCCACTATAGTTTCACTGTGGAACTGAGAATAAATCTGACTACACCTGAGTGGGAGAAAAAATCTGAATCTGAAAGAAATATCTGAAAGTGAAAGTATATAGTTAGTTATTAGATGCTGTAAATTTAAGAAACAGATTATTATGTGAATATCAAACACTTTCTGTGTCAAACATTTTTTTTATGTTAGTGCAATTCAACCAATTGTGAATATGGTCTTTACTGCCCATGCAGTGCTCAGAGACACAACACAGCACTATTCAAAATCTAATCACAATATTTCTGATTTTAAGTTCACGATATATTTGACTTGGCCTGTATTTTGGTTTTTTTTTGTTTTTTTATGAATGCATCAACATAAATCCACATCATATGTATCTACAGATTTTGTTTGTTTTATACACTATATGGCCAAAGGTTTGTGGACACCTGACCATCGCACCCATTAGTGCTTTAGAGTATCCCATTCCAGATTTATTTTCTTTGCACTGTTATAATAACCTCCACACTTCTGGGAAGGCTTTGCACTAGATTTTGGAGCGTGCATGGCTGTGGGGATTTTTAATCATTCAGCAACAAGAGCATTATTGAATTTAGGTACTGATGTCAGGTGTGGAGGCCTGGGGTGCAGTCAGCGTTCCAGTTCATCCCAAAAGTGTTCAGTGCAGATGAGGTCAGGGCTATGTGCAGCCCACTCGAGTTTTTGTACTCCAAACTTGGCAAACCATGTCTTTATGGAGGTCGCTTTGTGCACGGGATTTTGTCATGCTGGAACAGGTTTGGACCTCTTAGTTCCAGTGAAGGGAAATTGTGATTTTATGGCAACAGTTTGGGGAAGACCAACATACGGCTGTGATGGTAAAGTGTCCACAAACTTTTGGCCATATAGTGTATCTTCTGCATTAGTGCACCAGCAGAAAAAGAGCTAATTTTAGGTATCCAAACATTCAACAAATAAATGTTGCAGAGAAATATTTGAATGTTATTAAAGAAAGTAACATTTTAACTAACAGGCCACTTTTCTTTGAGACAAACATAATTAAGTCTGTCTTGCATACGAGTCTTGTGTACGTTTTATACATTCTACAATTGTACCTAAAAGAAAGATAATTTCATTAGCTTTGTGTTACAGAATTTCCCTACAGTATAGTATGTTGATGTTGTGCTCTGTAAGTTCATCTGATTGATTATGATATGGTTTGTAATAGGAAGACTTGTTATTGGTTGTTTGGGCTAATTACATCCTGTTGACTAATTATGGAGTGCTTTTCATCAAGCTAAATATTCATGTGACGATGCTTTGGTACTTAAGATTTGTGGGAAGTTTGTGTGTTTTTTTGTTTGTTTGTTCCACATCCTATTAAATTCATCTATTGGCACTGCTTGACTATTGTGCGGTTGTTTTCTGTTTACAGGACTCAATGAAGAAGCAAAGTGTCTTTTGTCCACAAGGAGGTGCTAGCATAATTTCTCCTACTTGGCCAGAATATAAATAACTGCAGTTCTCCCTTGCGTTTATCACTTTTTATGCTTAATCAGTTTGTTTCCAAAATCCTAATGTATGGCTCCTGTTTCCCTGTTGTTTAAACTGCTAAAAACGTTTAAAAGCAGATAATATTTCACGAGTACACGGTAAACCTCTAGAGTCAGGTTCTGTAGTTCATGATGAATTATTCCAGATGAAGCAGCGTCTTCTGTAAATGGTTTGCTCCCTCTTAAACATAATTTCATATGTGAGTTCCACGTGAACCGAGTTCACTGCCTGCAGGTAAGTGAATGGGTTTGATAATGAATTGGGAGGCCTGAAGCGCAGATGAGAGCAGAATGAGTCTCAGCATGTTTGACTTTAATCTGAGCACAAATCCATGTTAAAGGGTTTCTTCCGTGTGTGTGTGTGTGTGAGAGAGAGAGAGAGAGAGAGAGAGAGAGAGAGAGAGAGCAAAAGGTAGAGAATGAGATATACAATGTGTGTCTGTGCACACTGACAGACCAGTAAATTAAAATGTCACCACAAATTATACACCTACATGAGATGCAGCATCACAATGTCTCCAACATAATTCACCAGTGCTGTAATTTCTCTATATCTTGATTTAATGCCTTTTGGGATATATATTGGATTATGGTTGGGGTATAAATACTTGATGAACGGTGGTGCATTGGTTTCCTGCCGTAGATTTTAGATTTGATATATGTTAAATAATCATGTTCTGAATGGAAAACCCTGCGATTCCTACATTCCTTCACACAAAGAAAATCAACAAAACATAGAGACACAAATAAATAGGTTTTGTAAAATGGACAGAGCGATCTGCTGCAGCTTACGTTCTCAAAACAAACCCTAGTGTTATTGCTGAAAGCAGAGGCAGCAATAACATCCCTGCAAAACATCAAGCAGATCCTTTACCATCAGACTAAATTTCCTGGGTTTGTCACGTACTCAAAAAGACAAGCACATATAACAACACAGAGATGCTATTTTCAAACAGGACGGCTGAAAACACCCAAATGTGGGTGGATGAAATAATATATAAAGTGTGCAGAATATGTGTGTAATGACACCCTGGAGAGATAATAACATGACTGAAAGTCAAAAGTCCCCAAAAGGACTGAGGCTTGATCTTGTAAGTAGGTGAATCCAGGCTGTGAGGCTTTAATTACCAGTCTGTCTCTCTGTTGAAAAAAAGTGCTGAGTCTGTCGCCTGGCTTACAGGCCACCTGCACACAAGCTTTAGGAAGCTGCCCCAAGCTAAGCAAGGTTTAGAAGTTTACAGGTGCTTTCCACGTCTCTGTAGCCCTCGTGTCGTATGCACTCATAGCCTCTGTTTGTGTTTGCCAAGCATAGAGCCAGATGCATACCTTGATCATTTGATAAATCTGCTACGAGTTGCACAGTCGAGGCCACCTTGAGAGTACATATGCCTCACAGGCCACGAGTGTGGAGCAACGTTGGTGGCATTTGCGTTAATACTAGAAGATTCTATAAATACAGTTTATACGGATGGATTCTTTAATGTTGTACCACGTCCAAAAGTCTTGAAATAAAGGACTCAAGCAAAGTATCTTCTTTAGCATAATGTCGCCTTTGATTATATCATTTTAACTCAGGAATTTGGAGCAAAGCCTGCATCCTGAAATAGGCACTCATACAGACTAGATACAAGTCCTCACAAGAAGGTATGGAGACTTGAAACATGCTCTGATGATCAGATACAGTTTTAGCAATGAATCCTTTGTTAAACATTTAGCATTTGTTGAGAACACGCATTAATGTCAAGTCAGATCTGGCACCAAGCATAATTCTACTCTGGTTTTCATTGGCAGATTTGGACATGTGAGAACAGGCGGGTTTAACAATAAGTGGCCAAGAGCTGAAATATAATTATTCATGCAACGAGGCTCAACATGGAGGTTTTAAACACAGCGTTGTATAGCCAGGGGGTCTGTGGTTTTATGGTTTTATTTATTTTTTTAACATGATCACAATTAACTTCTAGCAAATTTGATGTAGTTGTATTATATTATTATTATATAATAATATTACTATTATATAATTGTTGTACATATGAGGCTCATAATAATATTATGAGAATGGATATAATTATACACAGATCTGTATGACAGATATAAATAAAGTCATCTTGAATTCAAATAAATAAATAAAAAATTCTCCTTCCAGGATTTTGCGATTTTGCTATCGCAGAAATGAATGCAAAATTCAAGAGTTCGCAATAATTTTTCTAAATTACCGCAGATTTGGGCCAAGACGCATCATGTGACATCATCACAATGCGCATTCAGCCAAAGTGCTCATGCTCACGTGCGTCAAGCATGAGTACAGCTAAAAGGTTTACCAATAAAAAGCATCACCGTTCAAAACAATTTTGTGCGATTGCAATTTCGCCAATTCAAGCAGTCGTCCACAAAAAAGCACACACAAAAAACTCAGCAGACTGCATCGCAATTTTTTTTTTTAAAAGACTGCTGCAAAATCAAACATTTTTGGCTGCAACTATCACAAAAAAACTCCTCAATATTTTGTAAGGACTGGCATGTATTGTATAAGTAAGTCTGAGTGTGAGTTCATACATGTACACACCAGTTTTATATTTCATTGCCTCAAGGTACCAGTATGTATTATCGTGAATACCTTTATTGTGCCATGATATAACTGTTCAAGAACAGGCCACAGATCGAAACACATACTACAGGGCTATGAAAACAATATGGCTGCATTAACTTACTGCATTATCTCACTCTTCCATACTTCCTACTCTCTACCCCCTTCTTTACAGTTAATGGTAGCCTTGACTTTCAGTCATTATTTCAGCATTTACTCTCTACGTTCCAAATGATCTGAGTTTGGCAGCCGGACAGCTTGGCTGGTAAGATTATCTGCTCTTAGCCACTGCATGTTTTTAGCTGTAGGGCTCATCTGATTGACTCAGTGAAGCCTGGAAGCTGCTGTGAAGCTCATGGCGTTTCACTGACTGTGAAATGAGAATGATCCATTGCAGAAAGAACGTTTCAATCATTATGGCAACTCGATAGAGATGACACCCAGCATTTTTTTTTTTTAATCTTACACAGGGACAAATCTTTAGTGTAGCTGCTAGGTTCAATAACAATGAAAGAAATAAAACCTTACTTCTGGTTCACTTAAGCAAAATAAAAGTTAGTGTGTATGTTTAAACAACATGCTTTATGGTGGTGCAATAAATGTAACTAGACCAAATGCTTCCACACTGCGCTATACACACCGGTTGGATGGATTCCTAGGTGGATTAATTAGCATGCATGGATAACAGTCTTCTCAGAATCAGGAACAAACAGGCATGTGCGAACACAGAACAAAATAAACACCTCGCACAACAGGCATACACCTCATAGTTCAACAGAAAATCAATATATAGTATATTAATGCACTTAACTGGCTAGCTAGCTCATTATCAGTGTCAGTTAGTTACTCAAAAAAACATAATCCAAGGGGAGGCACAGCTAAGCTATCATTGTATGGGTTGCAAAGTACATTATCCTTCCTTATGCTCTGCTCATATTATGTTAATGTAAACTGGAACTCATATAGACGTGTACACATGTTGTTTTCCTGCTCAGCATGAGAGGATGTTACTGACTGTGAGCTAGCATTTGGCAGAATTAAGAGCTGTCAGACAATAAGACACGAGTATTTCCACATATTTTCCTCTAAACCCTGTCTGATTGGTCTTGCCTCTGTTCACTGAAGATATAAAATTACAGACGGTCTTCTTTTACTGACGTTCAGTTACATGGTGGCAAACTGCTCCAAGTGGAAAATTATTCTGGGCTATAATCTAAAATGGGTGGGGTTATTTTTCTTTTGAAATCAGTAAGATTCTACTTAGATTAAGTCATTTTCCCAGGCAGGTGCAACTCTCTTGGGTACTTATCTTTGAACTTAATTCTTCTCCAAATAAATGTATAATTTGGAATAACACACACACATACACACACACACATACATACATACATACATACATACATACATACATACATACATACATACATACATTAAACTTAGTTTTTTCAAGAATGGGTTGATTGTTAAAAAGTTATTTAAAGAAAATGGGCACCTGAATACCTACGTGAAATTTCTTCAACGGTATAATATCCCAATAATCCCTAAAGAATATTGTATAGTGTTTGATGCTATACCGCCTGGTTTAAAGTGTCTGTTTAAAGGAAATGTGTATAAGGAGACTGTGAGTATTAGACCTGATGTTGCAATTAAAGGAGTGACTATTACTGATAGAAGATGTAATAATTACTTTATTAGGAAGTTACTAACAGAATACAGCCCAATATCTTCCAAAACATACTGGAATTCTAAATTTGAGTGCTTTAACTGGAAATATGCATGGTTGCTGCCTAAAACATATTGCATAGCAAATAAGGTGAGAGAAGTACATTTTAAAATACTTCATCTGGTGTAGAATGTTAAAAGACTTTTTCTTAGGTTTTGTACTGATGTAGATGTTAAATGTGATTTCTGTGGGACTGAGAAAGAAAGTGTTTATTGTGTTTATAGCAAAATGTTTTGGATAGATTTGGAAGGCTTCCTTTGTAAAGGCATAGACATGAAAGTTTACTTTTCTGAAAAATATGTTTGTTTGTTGGTTTTTTATTTTAATAGGCAAAGATTAGCCAACCTTTTGTTATTTCAGATAGATATGAATAATTATATTGAGTTACTACTTGGGTTGGAAAATAGTCAAGCAAAACGTACTAGGTCTCTATGTGAAGCTTTTACGCTATTGTATGATGATCTTATACCTGTTCCTTTTTCTGTGGGGTTTTTTTTCTTTTCTTTTTTTTTAAACATTATTATTATTATTACTATTGTTATTATTTATATATATATATATTATACTGTATCGTCTCTTTTTCTATTTGTTGTAGTCTTATTCAATTTTTTTATACTATATTTTGGAAATGACTGGCATGTAACGTGACTGGCATTTAAATGAAAAAATAAATAAATAAAGTTTTCTTACTATTGTTTTCTTAATATTTAAATTTCTTAATATTGTTTTCTTAACAATAATGTAACGTCATGTTATTGACATCAGTAACTGTAATCAAATTACATCAATTTTTAAATGCAATGCTTTACATTATTGTGTTTATTTACTGTGTTGATTACAGTAAGTTTTACCCAACTCTGCTGCAATGTTATTACATTGCATTAACTACTACTTTTTAGTCTGGTCAGTTAGCTTTCCAGGCAACCAGTGGAATTTTTACTTGCTCGGTGGGCTAGATAAAAATGTATGATTTTTCTACCTTGGTTACAGATTGTACAGACTCTCTAATCCTACTCCTGCTTGCTTCAAACCCTGTGTCCCAACAAGGCCATTCTTGACTTTCTATTCCCTGCAAAAGAGACAGAAACATTCCATCCTTGATCACTGCTGTGGAACAGAACCACTCCTTCAACCCCTTCTTCCACCTGGCCAAGATCCGCCTGCAGGCTTTTCTCATCTCTCCAAACTCCACCCTCCCCCAATCGTCTCTCCTAACTTCTAAAAGTAAGGAGTGCACGCCCAGACAAAACAATGACCATCCTTTCTTTCCCACCCACCTCCTGAAAGCCTCCTGCCCTCAGGTATGAAATCCTATCACTCAGCACAAATAGCTGGACTACCCAAATTCATCTAAGAGGCGGCGACAGAGGGCTATGAGATTCCTTTACAGATAACAGTTAGCGCCACAGGTAACAAAATCCCCTCCAGCTCTGCCTATAAGTACTTTCTGGAAGCCTGAGTGTCCAACATTGTTGAGCAGAAAAAAAAAAAGGAATAAAAAGTCAAATTTGGAGAAAGTCAACATAATCCACAGTACAACATTAGGTTGAAAAGGTGTGTCCTTATTTTGAGTATCAGCATGTCTTTTATTAATATGTAGCTGGTTGACAAATGAATCCTTGGCCCAAGATGCCACTCTGTGTACTGTATACGTGCGTACTCTCTTAGCTTGAGTCCAATCTTGCTAAGTGCACTGGGCCATTTGAATGTCACTTGTCCTTGGTATATGACTACAAATGACAAGCCAGTTTTATACTGCATCCAAGAGTGAGGGCATTTTATGTTGTTTTTTTCTGTACACAAAAATCTTGCTATAATAATACAGAACAAAGATTATATGGGAGAGACAAATCAGATAATCAAGAGACAGAGAGAGATACTGAGGTAAAAACATTTCTGCGTAATGCAAAAAAAAATATGCTGAGGGATTTTTGTGTGTGGGTGTGTGTGTGTGTATGTGTGTATGTGTTTGGATTTGCATTCAGTGCGAATAAACACACAGAGCCAATCTAGGTTGGACTTGAAACACGTCTTTGAAAGTAAGCGCCCCAAAGCCAGCATGTAAGATAAAGGATCCAGAGCAGACTGGGAATCCTTGCTTGCCTGGCAGAAAGTTACACTTCAGCAGAGCTCTGTCACTTCATATAGCTGAGGGGGAATACAGTTAGCACATGTGAGCCTCGAGTTTGCGTTTCACTTCCATTAAGACATGGCTCTTAGCAGAAGCCAATAGTCTATAAATAGACCTTCCCTATGCTTCTTCATACCCTCTAAAAAAAAAAAAAGAACAGATCCACAACCCCTACGAGGATAAGGTTCTCATTTAAACTTGAGTGTATATGCATTCTGTTTCTCTCTGCCCCCCCCACACACACACATACCGAACCAAGACAAATTCAACTGCAGTAGTGCATGCAACATTTTATACATGCATGCTCACACACTCGTTACATAAGCTGACTTTGTGTACCGTTTGAAGAAAAAAAAAGGGGAAAAAAAGGGCGATGGGAAGCTCCACAGGGATAGGACAGGAAGGACAAGATAGAGATCGAACACTGAGTTTGCACGCTGTCTTTGTTTACATCCAGGCCCAGTCACACGCTTAATTTCTCTTCTCCTCTCCCCTTTCTTCGTCTCAAGCAGGTCTCCTAAGAGCAGTGGAAATTAGAGTTTGACGAGGAGAGAGCAGTGAAGTGATGCAGATTCCCTCATTGTTATAGGATTTCTTTTTTAATGAGTGCACTGCCCTCCCTCTCCTGTACAAATGCCTGATTGAATGTGGCATTGTATTAGCATGTAAAACAGTCAGGACTTCATCTGCGAACCGCTGACTGGCAGCTGATATCATCTGAGTAATTGCTCAGTACTGGAGACAGAGAGGAGAGCATACAGTCACTTATAGTTAGAAAATAAACAAAAATAAAAACAACACATACATGAAATAGGTATTTCTTAAAGCCATAGTTTGTGTCTTTGTATAGGAGAGCAGTGAATTCTTGCTTTTTCCATTTTAATGATGGCATGTTGCCATAGACAAGGTGACAAGGTGGTCTAGTTACCAAGCTTACTAAGCTTGGACCCAGTAGAGCACAACAGACACACTGAAACAGCTCTCTTGACAAATACTGCATGATTGTTGTTGCCTCCACGACTAGCTTCACACACACACACACACACACACACACACACACACACACACACACCTGGCTCTCTGCGTCAGCTCTGCAGCAGTGCTCACTGCCTGCCTGCATATCCGGACCCCCCCATTCTTTTCGTTCAAACTCTTCATCCTTTCTGCGTCACTACCCCCACCACCACCACCATCACCACCCCTTTTCAGTTCCCTGCACTCTTTCTCTAACTCTATCTTTGAGCCTCTGCAGTAAATGATGATTGAGCAAACATGCTAAAAAGAAGGGCTGCAGAAAAGATGGTTATCCTTCGTCCACGTGCCCTGCATCCCATATCAGCCCTCCCTCTTTTCTTCTTCCTCTTCATGCTCTCCATCACCGTCCTCTCCCCTTCACTTGACAAGCCTCTTACTTCTCTTACTCTTCTCTTACTCATGTCTTCTCTCCATAACCCCTAATAATGGACTGATAACCTTTTTGCTGTGTTCATTGGTGCCTGATCTTGTGCATCAGCTGGCTCAGTTGGAGCTCTCTGAGAGGTGTGAGGGAAAGCAGTAAAGACCAATCCATCCTACCTGCTTCCAATTCATCCAGTCATTGTACCAAAAACTGATACCAGCCAAACCATTCTACACCAGTCCGACCCAATCCAAGTATCCTTCTCCTTTCCAACCCAATCAAGCCAAACTACCCAAATCCCACCCTAATTAAACTATTCTACCTAATCTAATCAAATCTACTCATTGTGTCCTAGTCTAATCCAAGCCAACCATCCTACCCCGAACCAACTCCAGTCTAACCTTCCTTAACTAGTCCAATACAATACAAGCATCCTACTCCTTTCTGACCCAGTCTATCCATCCTACCTGAATCCCAAGACAGTCTAACCTAGTACTTCCAAATGTATTAATGCTATACCAGTCTAATCAAATCCAACCACACTACCTGGAACCAACCCATAATCTACATTTCCTGCATGAGTCTAATGCATCCTACCTCAAATGAACTCCAGCCAAACCATCTTAACCACTTCAACCCAAATAATCATCCTACCCTAGTCTGATTCGGTCCAAAATCCTACCCAGTCCAATCCAATTCGGCCATCCCTCATGCGGACATTAAAGTGTTAAAGTAAGAATTGTAAGGAAGAAAAAGAAATGAATATAAATTTGACAGTAGCCATATCTTAATATAATAAGTATGCAGGTCAGTGGATTAGAAATGTTACAAAAACTAAAAAAAAAAAACTGAAAACAAATGGATTTCTTTTAAATTAACTTTATTCAACGTCAACAAAAATGCAAACAAATATGGTTAATAATGTTATTTATTCATTCCATTGTGGTTTTAAAAAAGTATAGCCTAAACCTAAAGATTTTCACAGTAGGCCAAAATTCCTGTACAGAATTTGTCACTGCCTGCAGCAGCATAATCAGAAAATGTGCAACAAGTACTAGTGCAGTATATCAGAGGATTGTCTGTGTGCAAAAATAAAGCAGCATGACGTATATTAAATGACTGCTATATCAGTCCAGTCTTATCTGGAAAGGGCCAGTGTGGGTGCAGGTTTTCATTCCAGCCAAGATTAAACAGGTGGAATCAGGTTTGGCTTCAGCTTGATTGGAATGAAAACCTGCACCCACACAAGCCCTTTCCAGATAAAATTGGACACACCTGAGCTAGAATGCAAACAGTTAGTGCAATATACCTGATTATTGTCCATACCTCCATCCATCCATCCATTTTTCTATACATCTAATCCTACACAGTGTCCAGGGGGAGCCTGGAGCCTAGCCCAACTCTGGGCACAAGGCAGGGGACACCTTGGATGTGGTGCCAATCCATCGCACAATAGCACACACATTTACACACACTATGGACAATTTGGAAATGCCAATCAGCCTACAACACATGTCTTTGCATTGGGGTAGGAAACCAGAGTACCCAGAGGAAACCCCCGAAGCATAGGGAGAACATGCATCTCCTTGGACACATGATGGGACTCAAACCCCCAACCCCGGAGATGCAAAGCAAACATGCTAACCTCTAAGCTACTGTGTCTCCCATTGTCCATACTTATAAAGTTTAAAAAAATAAGCATTAACATTGCTTAAAACTACACTAAGAATTTCCTTTGTCATTTTTGAGTGGCATTGAAGTAAGTTGTAGAGTGTTAAAGAGTGTGATCGTCATAGCGGAATGCTTTAGCGGATGGTTTGGCCACTGCATGCAAATGGTTACCCCAGGGTTTGGGTTATTTTTTTTTTAAAGTATATCTAATTCATTATGTTTAAGTTTTACTCTTCTACCCCAATCCAATTATTCTACCCCAGTCTAACCTTACCCAATATTTTCCTCCAAGTGCAATCCAACAATTCTACTATTCTTCTAATCTAATTAAATTATCCTACCCCTATCCAACCATTCTGCCAAGGTCCAAGCTATTCCAACAATCCTACATCAGACCAGGTAAACAATGCTACACCATGCAGGTAGCTGTGTGAATAGAGGCTAATATAAACTCTTCCTCGGGGCCAGAATGTAAATACGGGTACATATCCAATGCTCTGGTAATTTGATCTTCCTATAATCAGAAGGGGAGGGATGGAGGAATCATGTTACTGTATGCTTTGTCTCAGAGGATATTCAGTGTTCTGGGTAATGTGTCGAATTGTATCATTTCATGAAAAGATTTGGTGTTAACTTATGAACAGTACTCAAGCAGTTTTGGTATAACTTCCCCTTGATGATTCCGGGCACATCTGACAGATTATAGAAGATCCATCTGCTAGTTTTTTTTTTGCTTTTGAAGCATACACACATGTAATGTGGTCACAGCATTTGAAAGCTCTACTCTGCAGCTTTCACTTTACATCTCCCTGCATGGCCTTGATATAGTCCTTGATGCAAGATTGATAGGTGATAGGCAGACAACAGCCATCCATCTCTCTCTCTCTCTCTCTCTCTCTTTCTCTCTTGCTCGCTCTCTCTCTCTCTCCCCATTTCTACACTCATTTAAACACAAAAATCAATAATTCTTTACATTAAGCATGCATTAAGTGTAGAGATCCAAATATTTTACACACTGATGCAAGAATCCTTTTCACACTGTAACAGTGCCATACTGTAGCTGATACACTGCTCTTTATATAAACATTTACGTGTTTATAATAAGCACTAATCTTTAATTTTAAAAAAACAACATTTCTCTTCATTAGGGCATGTATGTTCTATGAATTGTGTCTCATGATTAATAATTGGCCTCAGCTAGAGAGAACTAGCGATTTTTTCAGCCAATTTAGTTTTCAAAATACAAACAAACTAGTGGACTAATTTAACCCTTTCTAGCAGTACACTGGCATTCCAATCGACTTATCGGACAAATAAATTCACTGCTGAACACGGGCACCCCCATAACAGGCACAAATTACATGCTTTTGCCTCTGGTAAAAAGAGTTAAACTACCACATCCTTGACCAGGCAGGTAGGATGAATCAAATAGACCTTCATTCATATCCGATCACTCACTCAAATGAAAGTAAAAATCTCCTGCTTGTGTGATAATTTTGTTTGCATCTTGTGGGATCCCGGTCCCATGCACACCTCTAATTTAAACCGCAAGATTTCTGGCAAGCTTACTAAAAAAAAAATTGTGTGTGTCCTATTTGTATCTGTATCCACATTATCTGTTCAGTCCGAATAATTAATTCGATTCGGTTACATCCCGACTCTCAAACCAGTTCGCTAAGCTTGTCTGAAAGACCAGTTCATCTTCTATACCCATGCTACTCTTCTCAGCACTTGTGGAACCAGTTGGTGTTTCTATTCAATGAATATCAATATACACTTTTGGTCACAAGCGACATATATCGGAGACATTTATTCCTCTCTCCCTCTCTCTGTTTTTCCTATTTCTTCTTTGTCTTTTGCTTGTTCACCATATCATCTTCATCTGTCAGAAAGCTATTTTGAGATTCTATTCTGGAGCAGCAAAACAGACAGTTTATTTAATCTCAGGGGTCATCCAGATGGGTGGGCTGGATGGTTGGCTTTACTTGGTCATCAAAATTCAAGATGTCTCCATGCTGGAGGAACTAGGACATCTAGTGAAATTAGCCTAATAACCAGACAGATGTGCATAGCCAGCAGGCAGTAGATAGGATTTGAAAAGTGTGCTCTCTTGCAAAGTGATGGAATGCAATTCTGCAGCACTATTATTTCAGCATAGGGCAGAGGGATAGACAGATATGACACACTGGTGAGAGGGACTTCAAATCAACACAACCCCCTTTCTGGTTTCATTTCAGCCATCTTTCTTTTGGCTTTCTCCTCCTCCTCTTTGACCTCCTCCTCCTCTCTCTGCCCTCCCTCCACAGATCTACCCATGTCTGTGATTGTGGCACTACTGGGTAGTCAGTTGGAAAATTCACTGATTGTTTCTGACAAAAAAAATAAAAGAGAGAAAGAGAGTGATAAGAGAAATAAGATAATGTAAGTGAGAATGGCACATCAATGCCAGAAAGGATAGAGGGCGCATATTTGAAAAGAGACAATTTGAGAGGTCACTGATTTTGAAAGATGAAGACGGTGGCAAGATGTAAGAGGCTCATGTGCATGCTGTTCAAACAATACGACATGATGGCAATCCCCTGAAGTGAGCCGAGACCATGCTACATTTACTCCCACTACCTCTAGAAATAAATGAATCTTTGATAAGCACATGCTCATTTCCTTGTATCATTACAGTATCAAAAAAAAGTCAAATCTAGCTGATTCAATTCCCCAAAATATGAAAAACAAAAACCAAACCAAAGTAGGAGCCTAATTTAAAACACCACGACCCTGACCAGGTAGATACAGTACAAAGGATGAATGAATGAACACTGTACATCCATGGTAAATAACATTTACAATGTGCATCATGTTAATTCACATTTGCCCGATCACTTGCATGAACATAAAAACCTCTTGCTTGTGCATTTTCTTTTTTTGTTGAGTCAGTCGCAATACACACCACTGGTCTTAACCAGATGCCCTGTGAACTTTTCTGACAAGCTCCCAAAAATAAAGAAACAAAGAAATACATAAATACACAAATACGTAAACAGTGCACTTCCTATTCATATCTGTATTAGTATATTTTGTATATGTTTATCTACATCAGGCAGTAAATTAGCTAAAGGTCTTGTTTTGCATTATTATTACAACTGACACTGTTCTCTCCCCTCTCTCTCTCTCTCTCTCTCTCTCTCTCTCTCTCTCTCACTGGTGTATAAGGCCCCATGCTGTGAAGGTCATCCTCCTAACAGCTATGCATTACATAGCCATGCAAACTCAGGCAAAATTGGATACTGTCCTTGAGGGGAGGTTTGTCTGATACGTCCACCTCCAGCGAAGGTGCTAAGACCCAGCCAAGCCATGTGAAGGTGTATGATAGTCACTCATCATGTGTCCTCTTGATGCTGTTCGTTTTTTCTTCTTTCCACTGTTGCTAACTGTTAATGCTGTGGTCCACATAGATGCTGAGAAAACACACCACCACTCTTGAGGAAGTGTCTTCAACTTTCAAGATGAAGTAGATTAACTACATCCCAGAGCTGTGACTGAAATAGGCTCAAACACAACAGCGGTACTTCACAAAGCTGTTGGATGAGTCATTCCAATCCCGTACCATTCAGAGTCGATACTCTCTCTCTCTCTCTCTCTCTCTCTCTCTCTCTCTCTCTCTCTCTCTCTCTCCCTGATATCAAAGTCCAGCCTCAGCACCGCAATAATACCCCACATCACTGGGCATTCATCATCCCAATTTTCTGTCCTTTATAGTCAAAGACACACTCATCACCTTTCATCACTGGGCAAAGAACAAGGGGCACTTATTTTGGTCTCTAGTGGGATTGGGGGTTATATAAATAACCCCCGAGAGTCTCCCAGTGGCACAGATGACATGGTGCAGCTGGGTGTTGATCTGGTTTGTGGTTAGAGGAGATCAAGTTGGCGGAAGAGAGCTAGTCTAGGTCAGATTTTGTAAGATGTCCACTGCCTGCTGTGACCTTAATTTGTTCTGCCTCGAGTCGATGGCCTGCCGGGCTGCTGATGCACGTCGAGGGCACAAATGTACAGCTTGGATGGCAGATGTCTCCAAGTGTGGGTGTATTGTAACTTTGTTTTAATGTGTTTGTGTGTCCGAAATGAGAGAGCAGCCTAAATGGATGTGACAGAAAGAGAGATAGGAGTGGATGAAGCAGAGGCAGAGGGGTGAGAAACAAGAGCAGGATCCATCTCGCACAGCTAATGCTTTTTAATGAAGATGTGTGGCACTGTCTGTGCTGTGATTATTGGGGTGCTGCAGAGCCAAATCACTCCTTTCACCCAGGACAGAAATACTTACATATGGATATAAAAGCACAACAGCCAAGTTACAGCACTAGCTTAGATTTTTAGTTACATTTATTCCTTTCGAAGACAATTTTTAGTTGCTATACAATAAATTCATGCACTGCCCAGTTAATTAGGAACATCTACACACTTGCTCATTCATGAGTATCTAATCATGTAGAAAAAGATTCTTCAAATTTTCAGCTATGCAGTTTAGGTGAGCTCGTAGCCTCAGATTAATGTTCTTGGCTCACAGGAATGGAAACCGATGTGATCGTCTGCTGTTTTAGCCCATTCACCTCAACTGTTTTGCAAGTAATGCAATCTGAGATGTTTTTCTGCTCACCATGGTGAGTAAAGAGTGGTTACTTGAGTTACCATAGCCTTCTTTGCCGTAGCTTGAACCGGTCTGGCCATTCACCTCTGGTCTCTGTAATCAAGGGCTTTCCAGTCACAGAACTTCCTCTCATTGGATGTTTTTTGTTTTTCACACCATTCTATGCAAACTCCAGAGAGTGTTGTGTATGAAAATCAGCAGTTTCTAAAATACCCAAACCAGCCCATCTGGCAGCCAAATCCATGCCATGATCAAAATCTGTGTCTGAGATCACATTTTCCCCCATTCTGATGTTTAATGTGATCACTAACTGAAGTTATCGACCTGTATTTATATGAAAGTATGCATGAACCACATGATAATTACATGAATGTGCAATTAAAATGGTCAGTAAGTGCTTTTCTTAGTTTTGAAAATTAAGAGATCATTATTCATGCTTTTATTACATCTAGATTGGACTATTGCAACTCTGTCATTGCAGGACAACTGTCCCACTACTGTCCTACCAACAGCTTGTGCAGAATGCTGCAGCCAGGCTACTGACTGGCAAAAACTCTCAAGAAACTGACTGGCAAGAAATCTCTTCAATGGCTGCCGGTTCAGTTCAGGATTGATTTTATTATTTGTTTTTAAAGCAGTACATAACTTGGCTCACATTATATTATATTACAGATCTCATTATATTACCGATCTCCTAAGCCGTTATATTTCATCTAGGCTTTTGAGGTTTACAAATCAAATGTTGTTGGCTGCCCCTCGGTCTAAGCAAAAGTCAACGGGTGATTGGGCATTCTCTGCACTAATGGAATAATCTCCCCCTTTATATTCGCTTGGCCCCATCAGTGGAGATTTTTAAGTCTGAGCTGAAAACACATCTTTATACTTGCTGGCATTTGAAGTGAAGGAACGCTGAGTACTTGAGATATTTGTTCTGATATTGATCGCACTTTGTATATGCAATTCTTCTTGGAGTTTGTAGTGCTGTTGATGTGTGTGTGTGTGTGTGTGTGTGTGTGTGTGTGTGTGTGTGTGTGTGTGTGTGTGTGTGTGTGTGTGTGTTGGTGTTTGTCACGTTTTTCGATTTCCTGGTTTGGTCAACTCTGTTGTTTTTAAATGTGCTAAATAAATCAGTTGAGTCGACTGAGATTTGAGTATATGATGTATGATATACGTTGAAGAAAAGTGGTGAACACTTCGATTCGCTGCGCGCCTTTTTTCATAAACGTCTGTTGTTGAGATTAGTAAGACGCAACAGGAGTTTATGGCTCAGAGCATGTTAAGTTTATCTCAGCTCACAGAGCTGCTCATCACCTCCATTTTACAAGCTAATTTTATGGAAATGGCTTGTTTTCTTTTCCAAGCATCAGTTTTGTTACTTTTCATCATGAAATTCGCCAAATGTGTTAAGTGCCACCATGTGCTTCTCAATGAGAATGTGTCGTGCATAAACAAGCGACGCAGACAGCAGATATACATCCCAGCAGGTTTGATAAACGCTTTGCTAAAACATCTAGGAGCTTTGTGAACGCAGGAGACAAAAGAGATATGGCCTATAAAACGATGAGATGGAAAACTCTTTCAGTTCATGGTTGTGTTTACTCCATTTACACTCCGTTTTACCCAAGTTGGCCCAATCAGGCCGACAGGATGAAATTCCACATTGTCTTTAGAGCATTCTCAATTTTCTAAGTCAGAGAGATGCAAACCGTTCCAGTTTGTCCAATTTTTCTTTTTTTCCTTTGGACAACTGGAAACATAATTTCCTGCTTTCATCAAAGTAAATTTGTAGAAAGAGTGGATAGTGTAGTACTTTTCCTGGTTCATTTCCTGCTCTATCATTTTAAATATAGATTGAATTTCATGCATCATCTTTGCTAGTGATGCACACGATGACGATTTAGACACATCTGTATGTTTTGAATATTTATGGACTAATATCTCCTTTTATATTTTGTATTGTTTACTGAGTGACATGCAAGGAATAAAACACGATGAGGTAGTGTGATGGTGTATCCTGAAGTGTTTTACTGCTCTTATGCCACAGCAACTTGTCAGAGAATGCAATTTTTTTTTTTTTTTTATTCATTGATAACATTTCATACGTTTTAATCATTTATAGCTACATTTAAAGTCGTGGAACATCCGCATGACGTTTTCCTTTGTTAAATAACGACATGTTTTTAAATCAGGTTGTTATTATTAGGAATAAATGATTAGATTACATTACATTTCCTGAAATAATACTGTGCCTTTATTGGTCACATTAATAAACTGTATAAGCCAATTTACAATAAATAAATATGGCACAACTGTACAGAACCCAACAGATGTGCGTTAAAACATGTGAATGGAGATTTAATACACCAAAGTCAATAATCCCTGATGTGTAATGTTAGTTACTTAGTAAAATGTAGGATTATTTCTGGTCATGTCTCTGCATGGTTCTTGAAACACTGCCCTGTACAGTGATCCATGCTTACTGACCTTTAAACTGCAGAGGATTGTGGAATAATTTCTTGGTGCACCAGTGCACCTGACTAGCCCTGTCAGCCTGGAGCACCTCTTAGTCCTCCTACACACACACACACACACACACACACACACACACACACACACACACACCCTCTCCCTCTCCTCAGGGCTGGGGCAGGTCTCAGCACGGCCCCTCACATCCTCTGCTCTAAGCCAGCAGTGCAAGGGAGGACATATGGGGGAAGCGGGAAGGAGTGGGGGACAGGTGTGCATACCAGACGCTTGTAACAGGTCCCCCACACCGATGCCGAAAAAGCTACCTGCTAGCCAACCAATTTTTCTGGCAGAGGTTCACAGAGAGTTTAATGCTAATTCATGCCATCAACTTCAGCAGCAACACTCACAGAGTTGAGGGCAAGTCTGAGCCTAACCCTCATAATTCACTCGATAAATCAGCCTATATGTACAGCATCGTCTTAATCTTTTAAACTTTATTTTCAGATTTAACAGTCCTAGAAGGTTTTGTGCACATTTTGTTGTGTAATGTAGTGTAGCCTGAAACGGAAACAAAGACAACAATACCGAGTCATGGTCTCAGAAGTAAAAGGAGGGTAATGCCTGATCACTCTTCTGCCTCGCTCTCTTATTAGAGGTTTATTCAGAGAGCTACTGGCTCTCTTGTAAGCATGAGTCAGACTGTGTATAATTCAGAATTGCTTTGGAGTCATGCAGGCTTGGAGGGATATTTTGCATATTCATTAACCAAATGCACACAACATACAAGATGTACAATGTTTCTCATGTGAACAATGCTCTGCTCTATAATATCTCTTCCTCTCTTCCTGGTTCTTTGCTTGTCTTCCCTTCTTGCATAGCCACATGCAGTGACCTTGCAGGGTTTCAATGTGAATTGATTTTTTCCCCTTTTTCTTTGCTGCAAAATCTTATCTTGATGCCATCAGGACACAACAAAATTCCAGTTGCTCTTCAGAAACGCAGAGCAATTTTCAGATTTCCTTGTATGCGAATGTGATCTATTATTTCCCCAAATTTCACTGCCATAATTTATTCCGCCATTCTGTCCTGTCAGCTGTTTGGTCTGAAATCACTGATAAATATGTCTGACTGCTTTGCCAATACACTTCTGTGTTTATCATCCGCCGAGATTAGCACATTTCATAACCGTCCTCCTGAAACCGTCCTCCTTTCGGTCAGTGACTCACAGGCACTGCTGATACGTTTGTTTACTGAGCTATTCGACAGAAAGCAAACACAGCGTCCTTTTTCCAGACCGAACACTGCACACGCGCAAACAATAGTGTGTGTACATACAACAATACACAACTGTGCACTCTCGCAGTAAATTCTCCATGTGATTTGATCCCACTGAGGATGTGGCTCTTTGGCTGCTCTATTGGACACCTGGCACTCATACAGACTACACTTAAAGCATTAAAGACCTCATGCAGGCAAGACAGGCACAATACTTGGCCTCTGTGTCTGTGTGTGTGTGTGTGTGTGTGTGTATGGTGTAGAAACCTTTCAGTGCTGCATTAAAGCAAGCACTCCCAGTCCTCACACATTGTGTAACACATTCCTTGCTCCCAAAGCTCCACTTATAGCTATTTCATTAGCGTCTATTACATCTACTATTGACAAGTGTCTAACACCCAGACAACAGTCTGGCATAATGTGCGAGATGATGTGTGAGACAGTACAGTGTGAAGATTACAGTAAGAAGTCAAAGGTTTAGTTCTAAAGGCCTACAATATGGTATTCAGACAGTTCCAGAAGTATTGACAAATCTTCCTACAATAGAAGCAATACAAGCAATACATTCATCTTCTGCACCGCTTATCCTGCACAGGAAGCCTGGAGCCTATCCCAGGGGACTCTGGGCACGAGGCAGGGGACACCCTGGACAGTGTCAATCACACACACCATGGGCAATTTGGAAATACCAATCAGCCTACAAAGCATGTTTTTTGACCAGTGTAGGAAACCAGAGCAATGCCCCGAGGAGAACATGCAAACTCTGCCACACAGGGCGGAAGCAGGAATCGAACCTCCATCCCTGGAGGTGCTAGACAAATATGCTAACCACTAAACAGAGTGCCATGAAATGTGGGCATGCAAAGATATTTGTGAGTATGGAGTTCTGAAGTAAGTGTGCAGAAAGACTATTGGTTGTTAGAAAGAGCAATTCAGATCTGCGAGCACTGAGCACTGAGAAACCTGCTTCCTTTACCCTTCTTTTCCACTCTACACTTTTTTCAGGATTCAGACTGCAATACATGGTCCTGTACACAGTTGCACACATTTTTAATGACCACGCTCACTGATGCACTCAGGTCAGCCTCCCTCATGCGCTCTGCGAGATCTTAAACATCAAACTCAGTATGATCAAATCATTGCTAGCAGCACACAACAGCAACCAATATTAACAGAGTAAATATTTATGTATCAGTATGGGTAGTGACAGGCATAAAAAAAAAAATTTTTAAATGTGTGCTTGTACTCATGTTTGGTCTGAAAACGTTCTCTTTTATTGCTCACAACTCACACTTACAGCACAGTAACAAACATAAGGGAGAAACTGGCGGGGGTGATGACAAACTCAAACAGCTTTCATAAAAATGGTAAACACAAGCAAACCCAAAATAAAATGCTGCTATAACATGTACTGTAGAAATAAAAAAAATAAGCAACACATTACTATGCTAACAAAGAACATTTATTCCAATAAAACCAAGACAGTAAACATAAAAATAGCAAGGATACCATGGAGGATCATGGGTATGCAAATTAGCCTCACTCATACAAAATACAGTGATGCTACAATATTTATTTTATAAATTAAACATTTTACTCAGCGAATCAATTTTTTTTTTCTTTCAGTCAACAGGAGAAATTACTTTGCTTTCCTGGAATAAAATGATTCACCTAATACTTTTTTTTAATCATATTATTTTCCAGTCATAAAAATATTGCCACCTTTTGCAAACGATCTTGAAAATAAATTCCAAGCTAGTGTCCTCCTTTTTACAATGACCAGACATTGCACTACAGGAACCAGAGTGTTGCCAATAACCATTACCTATTTTCCTAGATGTACAGTATAAAAACCTTTGACTTGACTTGGGTGTGAAGTTGCTGTCATAACTCACATCTAAGTCAAGTCCATTTAAATGTAATTTGGGGACTTGCACCACTGGAGAATACTGAAGTATACTGTCGTGTGAGTAACATCCATCCATGCATTTTCCATACCGCTTATCCTATCCAGGGTCATGGGGGGGCCTGAAGCCTATCCCAGGGAACTCAGGGCACAAAGCGGAGGACACCCTGGACAGGGTACCAACCCATCGCAGAGCACAATCGCACACACATTCAAACACTACGGACAATTTTGAAATTCCAATCAGCCTACAACAAATATCTTTGGACTGGAAACCAGAGTACCGGAGGAAACCCCCAAAGCACGGGGAGAACATGCAAACTCTGAGGACAAAGGGCGGAGTCGGAATTCGAACCCCCAACCCTACAGAGGTGTGAGGCTTGTGACTGCAAAATTGACTCCAAATCACACAAGCACACACACATACACTATGTTTAGGACAGTAAACATGCTTTTTCTCCCTCTTTCATCTTTCAGGCTAATTTATTCCCTCATATTTGCTGTATTGACAGATTGATTATGGAGCAAATGAGCGATTGTTTGTATGAATGTTATGCTGACATTAATAACAGGTCATAGAACAAGAACGAAAGTCTACAGTAATTTATTCCATCCTGAAACAGGAACTTGAAGCCCACCTTGGGTGAGCTGCATATTAAACCAAGCCAATGTGCATGAATATGATAAGCAAATGCAAATGCAAAATAAATAAATAAAATATGTATTATGCAGTATTATGCAGTAAGGGAAAGCAAACTCCATTATCTTCAGATCTTGCTGTGGAAAAGTTAAACATACGATATACATAATTCTGCATTAGGTATAGCTGAGAAGACAACATCAGAAATTAATACATAACAGAAATGCTTCTAATATGCATCTTTTACTTCCCAGAGTATAATCTGAATAATGCTATTTGAGGATTTGTGTGGTTTGTGCCAGATTAAAAAAAAAAAAAAAGTATGAATGTAAAATGGTCTATATCCGTGTTAAAGTTGAGTTGAGAGTCTGCTATGGCAGGCTGCCCTGCCATGTAGATGAGTATGCTGAGCTTTAGTCAGGTTTAGTGAGCAGAATTCATAATTGCTGTGTCAGTCTTAAACACAGAAGGACGTAGGGAAGGAAGGCAAAAAAGCTTACAGAACAAAAAGCTCACTTTTGTTTCTTTCTCGACTGACCTCCACAGAGAGCTGATGGGAGAGAGAGAGAGAGAGAGAGAGAGAGAGAGAGAGAGAGAGAGAGAGAGAGAGAGGCTGAAAGAGAGTGGGTAAGAAAACAGCAGGGTAGAAGGACAGATTTGGAAGAGAGTTATGATAGATAGGCAAGCAGACAAGCAACAGGCATTACAGAGACAGATATGTCTGCAATGAACATAAAATATCGGGGACAAATAGACAGAAAGACGGATAACACTGATAATATCAGATGACCCTGGGCACTGTGCCTAAATGCAACAAACAGCAAATGCGCTCTCAAGAGCAAAGTAGCTGACTCTTTATTTAAAAGTTAGATTCAGCCGATCGCTGACCCAGTCCTTCCTATCTGCAAAATTACATGGTGGAACTTCTTTCATTCTGCGTGAGAAGAGCATTCTCAGAACAGCAACACTGCTGGAATTTTTAAACACCTCAGAGTAATTGAGACACTGATGAAGAGCTGGACCATCCATGATGAAGAGTTCCCTGGAGCCTATCCCAGGGAACTCTGGGGACAAGGTGGGGTGCCAACCCATCGCAAGGCACAATCACACACTATGGACAATTTGGAATCAGACAACAATATATGTCTTTGGATTGGAGGAAGGAAACTGGAGTACCCGGAGGAAACCCCCTAAGCATGGGGAGAGAGTGAAACCTCTGTGGACACAGGGTGGAGGCAGGATTCGATTCCCCAAACCCAGCCAACGTGCCCACAACCAGTGTTCAAAAAAATTCTCCCATCCATCCATCCCTCCATTTTCTATACCGTTTATCCTTCAGGGTCGCGGGGAACCTGGAGCACATCCAAGGGAGCATGAGGCACAAGGTGGGGTACATCCTTCGCAGAGCATACTCACATACACATTCACACACCCATTCATACACTTTGGACATGCCAGTCAGCCTACCCTGCATGTCTTTGGACTGGGGGAGGAAACCGGAGTACCCGGAGGAAACCCCCGGAGCACGGGGAGAACATGCAAACTCCGCGCAATCCGGGCAGTGGGAATCGAATCCCCAACCCTGGCAGTGCGCCCAAGAACTATTCCAGTGTTCAATCAAATTTATTCCAGTCACTTATAATTCCTTGCTTACAAAAGTCCAGATAAGCAAGTAACACAACTGAAAAAAGCAACGACGGTTACCTTTTAATGCTTAACCAGTAGTGATTAGCACTGTGAAACAAAACATAACATTTCGACGTGGTTATGTTTTGTTTCCTAGTGATGCCTCATGTTACTACTTTTGACTAGCGCCATGGACTCTAAACTGATAAGACATCTATTTTGATTTTACTGTAACATAGGGAATAAATGCACATTTCTCCATCCAATTATCTTTAAACATTGTAAATCTGAGTAGAACTACAGCCATATTTTCAAACCCATATTGGCTCTGCTATAGTATTTTTTCGAGTTTGACCCATTCAAATACAGGCTGTCCCAAAAGTCTCCATACATAGGGGACTTTGTTTGCCAGCACCATGTTGGTTGTGCCTTCGTCAGTGGATGTTCGTGGACGTCTACTTCTCGGTTGGTCTGTAACACTTCCAGTCTTTTTGAATTTGTTAATAAGTTTCTTTTGTGGTGTGCTGGTCATGTTTCCTGTTAAAGTCCATCGCAACCTTGTCCAGTCTGATCCAGCCATGAGAAGGATTTCAATGCGTAAAAGGCATTGTTTAAGGCTATCTGAAAAAAGAATCCTATATTATAAATGAAGTATGAAAAATGTTGGAAGACATTTTGCTTTAAAAAGTGTTCATTTCCCCAAAACTTTTGGGACATGCTGTATTTTGCTGGGTCTGCATCTAGACTGCAGTTCACCAGAGGCTAGAGGATGGCAACAAATTCTTAATGTATAAAGATTAGCTCTAATCTCTATCTGTTCACCTAGAACATGTTCAAATACAGCGGCTTGCATGCGAACACCAGTAACACACTACCATATTTTTATTACTGCTATACTTGGAATAATTCACCACCCACCCACATATATCTGTCCCGTGGTGGCCCTGTCACGGTTGCTTTCCACTGATTTATGAGGAAGAGCGGCAATGATAAATCGTTCACATATGGTCAACAGTCAGTAAGTGTATACTTAGAAATTGAACTAAAGGAAGATTTGTATGATCAAATGACCTGTGATTGATATAGCTAAGACGTAGCTAATAAACTGGCAACCCAGTGAGTCTGGATGTGAGTAAGAAAAGACAACGTGAGCGATGCAGGGAGTGAGACAGTTTTCCAAGAAACCCACACTGCAGTGAATTTAAGTCCCTTTTTATCAAACTTGACACTCTCATTCTAATCAACCAGGCCAACTCTTTCATCCTGCTCATTTTTCAGAGACAGCTAGAAAAACAGAAAAATGAGTATGATAGCGAAATGGAGAAGAGGGGAGGGAATAATGAGTGGATTTATTCAAGGTCATTTACAATGCATGCAGACGATGAACACACACACGCAAACACATTATTTCATATAATCGACGATGTGAAAAAAGACAGTATTTAAGAAATTCATTGCAATATCCCCAGCACACCGTCAGACTGTGTGTGTGTGTGTGTGTGTGTGTGTGTGTGTGTGTGCGTGTGTGTGTGTCTGTGAGGTCATTTGTATTTAGTGGAGTGTGAAAAGGTATAGCGGAGGAGATCTGACTGCGTCGGCATTCTAAAGGTCATCGCAATGACAAGAGCCTCTGAGGGAATAGCAGCGTGCCAAAGCGTCAAGCAAACAGCAGAACATAAATCACAAAGGCAGGAACAAAGAGGGTACAAATTCAGATAAGGAGCACATCACTTTTTGGTGATGGAATCTTTAAATATTAGAATGCCCCTGTGTCAAATCGGTCACATCAATCAGAAAATCCCATGCAATATAACTGAAATGCATTATATATTGTACGTATATGAGTGTGTGTGTGTGTGTGTGTGTGTGTGTGTGTGTGTGTGTGTGTGTGTGTGTGTGTGTGTGTGTGTGTGTTAGCTAAACGCAAATTATACAGTATCACCTAGTCTGGAGTAAAAATAAGTGTGAGATGCAGTGAGAAGCAATGCTGAGTGATTAGACTGTAGGAGGACAGCTGTTATTAGAGGGTTAATGATGCTATTAACACATCTTTCTAGCCACTAATGCCTGGCAGTGTGTGGAGTGGATCTGCACTCGTCTGCGAGTTAAATGAGGCTGAAAACAGGTTCTGCATCTAAGCATCAAGAGTAAAAAACACACAAAATCCAAATAGGTGGCTGCATGTTTTAACAAAGCCAACGCTGGCCCTTGACAGAACATGTTAAGCGTCACAGAAATCCTGCTAGAATGTTGCGTCCAGTTCAACACATGTGCACACATAAACGTGGCACAAGAACCCGCCATTACTGAACATACACCTGAACTAAACGCCGAGTAAAACTTCAACAAAAGTGTGATAATCTCAGTCTCAAACGCACCACATCACAGACCCTATAATCATTAGAGTCGGAAAATCATGCCCTGCGGAACGTATCGGCGTCACTGCTGAATTAGCCCAGGCATGCATGAAGTAAAGCGGCTTGCACCGTTGCAGACACACAGAAGAACAAAGCCAATACATAACAACACATTGAACCAACATAGACTCACACAGGCCTGCACAAACCACAAACACACCCAGACCTGTGTCAAGTGAAGAAATAAAACTTTTTTCTTTTTTTTAATAAAGAAACAAAAATAATCTACGACTGAGATCATTTTATTTAAAGACGCTAAATAAGTTCTTAAGTTACAGTTCTGCTTCAGATCAATAACCTTACAGGTTTACTGTATATGCAGTTCTGTGTGGATGAAATATATATGAAGAAGAATCCACTCAGCAACTGCTGTGCAGTGTAAGACAGTATATAAAGTTTACAGGGATAAAAAAATAAATAAATAAATAAATAAAAAACTGTTTCAGCAAAGTGCTTCTGAATCATTTATATGCAGACAAGTGACAAATTAAAGGAAAAACCTCCATAAAGTAAAAGATAGTAAGGTGTTGTGCCACCAAAACAGCTTCAAGCTCAAGTGTACTGAAGGATCAACACTGTTCTTCCAAACGCTATTTGGTGGAGTGCGCTGTCTATCCTTTTGGTCCAAAATCTACCATAGGTGTTCACTTGGATTGAGATCTGGTGACTGTGAAGGCCATAGCATATGATTTGCATAATTATTATGCATGTTTTATGCAAGAGAATGGCTTGGTGAGTTGGAGTTCACACTGATGGTGCAAGCTGGACTTCCATACACATCTCAGCTTACAAATCAGGTGGAAACTTCTAGCATCTCCATCTCACTCAACCACTCCATAGGAATATTCCTCCTCTCTCAGTCAGATTGCTAAACACAAGTACTTCTTAGCTTTTACCAAGGTGTAGGATAACCTAGATAGATAGACTAGCCTCCCCATTTATCCTCAAGCCTGAGTTTCCCATCGTAAAAATGAACAATCTGACCAGAATTCATTTTGTTAGCTCACTGGTTCCTCTCCATTCCCCTTCCCCCACCGGCTTCTGGGAAAATTGCATTCTGTTGTGTCTAAATTCATATGGAAAAACAAACGTCTCAGTCTTAAACTCTCCACTTTGCAGAGGAGAAGGGAAGATGGTGGATTGGCTGTCCCCAACTTCGGATTTTACTGCTGTTCATTTTATGCTTAGACCAGCCTATGATTAACGACGTAGGACCTTACTTCATTCCAGCATTTCAGTAATGTACATACACTGACTTGTCATATTAGTAGCAACTAGATTAGCTATACCTAATAAACTGTCAATCATTTTATGTACATATAAAGTGCAAAGTATATACTGAATAAGCAGTTTTAGTGTAATGAACATAAGACTAATAACAATGCAACTCTGTGGATAAAGAATGTCATTTTAAATTGGTACGAAGCCTTAAATACGACATCACGTGACGCACAATTTTTGGGGCTACTCCAAAATTCAACTAATAATGAAGGGCATTTCTTTGCCATTTTTAAATTTGTGGCCAGACAACACACTCTCCAAATTTTAGCAAATGAACCATGACCTTTACTGCCAGAACACATTCACCCTAAAGATAACAGCCCAGGGGCCATGCACCCTGCAAGTCTTATCACACACTCTAGAGTTATAAAATCAGACAGTGAAAGAGTGTGTGTGTGTGTGTGTGTGAGTCATAGATCTCTGCGTTTAAACTGTGAAGGGATTTGAAGCATTCAATAAAGATGTCGAACCTTGATAAAACGCCCAGAGAAAACTTACCCAAAATCATCCTGACAAACTCGGACGGCTTCTTCACCTCTGGGTTCTGTGACGCTCCTGGAGAACCTGATTCCAAATTCTTCTCTGCGCTCCTCTTCTCCTCTCCTCTCCTCTCCGAAAAAAAAGAGGCAGATCAAGCAGCAAACACTATCTGAGTGCTGAGAGCATAGCTGCAGTCCATCGTGTGTCCCTTGTCTTGTGCCTGCTCTGTCCAGGTGAACAGTGGAGAGGAGGAAGAGGAGGAGGAGGAGGAGGTGGTAGTAATTTTGGGGGGTGGGGGTTGTTAGAGGTCCTCTGCTCCTCTCAGGTGAGACAGAGGGCAGTTAGTTAGACGTTGGGGAGGGGCATTTGGGAAGGTGGCGAGGACACAGCAGAGATCCAGTCAGTGAGTGAGTTACATCCAGGGAAGTCGAAGCAGGACGGATAAAGTGTCCCTACAGACGGCTGATTAGCTATTTCCCTTCAACAGAGCCATTCATCAGAGAGTGTGGACAAAATGCCTTAGTAACACTGTCAAGCTGGTGCCTGCTCTGCTTTGCTCTGCTCTGCTCTGCTCTGCTCAGATTCCCCCTCGCTCTCTCTCTCTCACTCTCTTTCTCTCTTTCTCCCTCCTTCTTGTTTTGGGGTTGGGTATAACCTAAAGGCACCTTACATGCCTGTACGCCGATTGGTAGCCTTCCCAGCCAATCGGAAAGGCAGCAGCCGCTTGTCATTCCTCAGAATGGGAAGCATGCAGGAGACAGTACTGGACCCAGAACGCTACCGTCCCCCTCTCCTTGTTTCTCCCGCCATCTCATCCTGCATCTCCTTCCCTCTGTTTCACCAGCTCATCATCGGACTGTTTATGCCAGTCAGGGCAACTCACAGAACCCCCTTCGTGCTACTCGCATTCATCTGCCAGATCGCTCCCTCCCTCTTCTCTGACTCCATGTGACACTAGACTTGTAAAGGGGATTACCTTCCATTCCCTGTCCATATCTCGTTCTCTAGCTCTGTAGCTGCATCATTGTGTGCAGGATTACAGTTCCTGCTCCTAAGTCTTTCAGCTTGTAGATGAATTTTTGGGAGAGGTGTGTGGGGGGGAGGGGTGACAGAGTGCTGGAGGAAAACAAGAGATGGAATAGAAGGTGACAGGGCAGAGGAGCTGGAAGAGATTAAACTAAATTCAAACTGACAGAGGAATGAGGAGACATGGAACGATGAGAGAAAAGACTTGGGGGAATTAAACAGAAAAATGTAAAGAAACAAGCAGCAGGGAAAGACAGGAAGACAAACATAAGTAAGATGCATAGCAATTAGCTGCAGTAGCTCAATTTAATGATTTTTTTTTTATGTTGATTGGATTGAATGGTGCTCATGAATCTCTGTAAATAGACCATCTATGATAAGCATTGGCACTTAGAGGACAGATACTCCCTCAAAGCTAGGCACACGTATAAAAAGATGTATACAAATATCAGCCGGAAGATGGGAAAAATTGTCTTTTCTTCAGTATCTCATTTCTCAGTATTCACTCCTTCTCCTTTTCCTTGTCTCAGGCTTGAGCAGTGAGTCAGTGAGTAGTGAAGGGAATACTAAAGAGGCCAGCTGACACTCATAATAGCCCAGTACACAGCACATAAGGGCGAGAGAAATAGAGACAGAGGGAGAAAGAGAGAGAGAGAGAGAAAAGGCACAGCCATTGTGTGTGCATTACAGTATGTCTACTAACATAACAACATAATAGCACGTCTATACAAGTAAACACACACGCTCAAAACACGTGTACACAGATGCACACCCACCTGTGCATACATGCTGTCATCTGATGCCAGACATTGCTCATACTGTACACTATCACCTGCATGACAGCATTGTTTCGAGGGCAAATGTCAGCTCCAGAGAATGCGAGTTATAATAAAGCTCTCCAACAGATCTTTAAATGAGCGTGCACTCACGGTCCTGGGATTTATTAACTGCTCTTTATCAGAGCTTTGACAAAAGCATGTGTCATAGCAGTTTGGATTGCCCTTTCCACCTCCTGCAATCATCCACAGCTGCTTCAGCCCTGGCTGCAACAGGAGAGCAACAGGGTGCTATGTGTATATAAATTGCATTAGCCTTTACATTAAACGTTCAGTTATTTCGTTATCTTTCTGCCTAATAACTTTGACACTGCGAAAAGGAAAGTGTTCAGGTTAAAGAAATACTACTGATACTACATAAAATACTACATTTTTCAGCCTAATCTTTAATCATAGCATCTGTAATCAACACATTTCCCTATACCAGGGATCGACAACTGGTGATCCACGGTCTGGATGTGGACCCAGCAAGTATTTCAGAGGATCAGACCGAGCACTGAAAAAATACTAACCAGTGTGGGGAAAAGTCACTGTAGTTCATAGACTCCAGTTTCCTAAAGATGAACTATTGAAGTTTCTGTAGCAGAGCATCTGTTGCAGCTTGTTGAGACCAATCACAGGCATTTATACAAATTACTTATAATTCAGCTTATCAAATTTTCACACATTTTCATAGATTTTTCCATTTTATTTACCTTCTCAGGGTAGTTGTTTTGCTTAAAAAAAAAAAAAAAGCCAAAAATTTTAATACAGAGAGGTATGTGTTTATTCTCCACTTCGAGTTCAAAATACGTAGATGTCTTATCTGTTCAGAGTCCATTGTTCTAGTCAGAAGTGGTGCAACGTGAAGCACTAATGCAAAACAAAACATAACCACTTCACGTTGTCTTAATTATAGCTTGAACTAATAATTAATAGTTAAACATTAAAAGGTAGCTTCTGCACAATTTCAGTCACTGTTAGATGTTTATCTGGTCCTTTGTAAATGCATCCTGGTGCCATCTCTTCCCCAGATAAACCACACACACACACACACACACACACACACACACACACACACACACACACACACACACACACACGGTCGTCCACATGATGTAAATGAAAACATGATTCATCAGACCGGTCCACCTTCTTCCATAGCTCCATGGTCCAATTCTGATGCCCATTGTAGGCGCTTTCAGCGGTAGACAGAAGGCAGCATGGGAACTCTGAACAGTCTGGGGCTACGCAGCCCCATATACATCAAGCGGCGATGCACTGTGCGTTCTGATATCTTTTTATCATAGCCAGCATTAACTTTTTCAGCAATTTGTGTTATAGTAACTCTTTTGTGGGGTCAGACCAGACGGGCTAGCCTCCGCTTCCGCACGCATCACTGAGCCTTGGTGGTCCATCACCCTGTCACCAGTTCTGTCACCTGTCACCTGTCACTTCTGGTAGGTACTAACCACTGCATACCGGGAACACCTCACAAGACCGGCTGTTATAGGGGATCCAGTCGTCTAGCCATCACACTTGTCAAAGTCGCTCAGATCCTTACGCTTGCCCATTTTTCCTGCTTCCAACACATCAACTTCGAGAACCAAACGTTCACTTACTGTCTAAAATGTATTAAGTTCTAGCTACAGATCATATTCTGATCAACCCTAGCAAAAACCACTGACAGGTGAAGTGAATAACATTGATTATCTCTTTACACATGCACCTGTCAGCGGTTTTTGTTATGGTTGATCAGTATATGATCTGTAGCGATAACTTCACAAATTTTAGTCAAATACTCCTGCCGTATAGTGCAAAAAGAATGGAAACTTCATATTTTCTCAAAACTCACTCAGTGTTTAAGCCTAAGTGTAGTCTAAAACACACAGTTATATGATGCATATTCAAAACTACAACTGCAAACAATAAAGGGTTATGAGACATGAGAGAATGTCTTATCAAAGCTGTTCTTATACAGAGCATTTATCCAACTGTCCAGCCATGGGGAGATGTAATAAAAGTAATTCCAGTTACTTACTTTTTTCCAATAAGCTTTTGTGGAATCTGTGTGCCATCAGGTCACAACTGAGGCACTTATATGTTTATTTTACACTGAGTTACACTGACTACGGATTCTTTCATCTCTGAATCAACTAATCATACAGACTCCGACCTTAAATTACAAAGACCTTTGACTGAAGAATATATTAAAGCGTTATGTAAAGTATATGTTTTGCAAAAATGTCTATTGATCCCTCCAACAATTGCCCTTAGTAAATTCGGATTCCGCAAGGTTGTTTTTTTTTTTTGTTTGTTTGTTTGTTTTTTTCCAGTGAAGGGAAATGTGTTGCCATTATAATCTGAGCTAATTATACATACACTACAGATATGGTAGACTGAGATTCAGTGGAAAAGGCTGGCGTATTCCTTTAATCAGTTCCAAAATGAAATGCAATTTCTCAAACAACATTACATCATTCTTAGATAATATAAGTTTAAAAATAAGCGTGGCTGTGTTTACTGAAATCTGTAGTGGCAATAACATGATGCATAGAGGGTTGTACTGATAATAATATGATAATAAACTTTATTTATAGAGTACTTTTCACACACATGGTAGCTGAAAGTGCTGTCTAATCAAGTAGTAAAAAATTAAATGATAATAAATGTTAAAAAAAAAAAAAATTGATAAAATATGTCAAATAAAACTATACATAACAAAACAGATGGGGTTCTTTTCATTAAATGCCAAATTAAAAAAAGATGTGTTTCTAACTAAGTCAATATCAGGTGCTGGGCTGCACTTATGTTTAATTTTTAGAGAAAAATACGTTTTCAATGAGATTTCATTCTTTTCTCTCTATCTATGGTAATCATACGTAAACTACTGATGCGGCGGACAGATATTAAATTATAAAACACTTAAGTATTCCTTTAACTGTCTTGAGAAACAGCACAATGGCTAACGCACTACATCTATTATATTATTCCTAGCAATCCAGTCAAGTCAACTAGCTGTAGTCAGGATTCGAACAGGTGACCCGCCAGTAAAATCAGAAAGTATTGTTTTAAATCGTTTTCTGATAGTTTTGCTACTTTTTCACTAACGCAGGTGATCTCTGAACAATAGGTCATTTTCCACCCCCGCAGAAAGACACAAAAACGCTATCAGATACCCTCGACTTTAGCTAGCCTCTCTGTTTTCTCTCTTTAGGTGCAGAAAGGCAGGTGTGCTGAAAGTCGATTGTGTCATCAGTGTGTTTGTGTGTGTGTGAGGGTGTGTGTGTGTTGGGGAGAGTTAAGGAGGGGGAGCTGGTATGTGTCAGCAGCAGTGGCGATCATGTTTCCTCATTAGTTGTGTTGGTATCAATAATTCAGTACTGGGCCTTGTTGAGCTCAATGGGCCGATTGCTAATGTGCTGTCTACCCGCTGGGGCTTTGGACCCAGCAGGACTTTAATGGATGTCATGATGAGAGGGTGAAATCCAAGAACAGGGATCTTCTGTCACCCCTTGGCGTGGTCTGTGTGCGTGTGTGTGTGTGTGTGTGTGTGTGTGTGTGTGTGTGTGTGTGTGTGTGTGCTGAGATGGCAGATATGGTCACAGAGTGACCATCGATGGACAGGTGTGAGGATGGGAGGATTAATCATAGAAGGCAGAGGAGGAAGTCTCTTCCATGCCTGTGTAACTGTTCATTATTTTGTCCATTGTGTATTTGACAGCGGTGTGTTGCTGCACTTTACTGTCACCAAACCTCTGTGTTAAATACTATTGTACTTCATAGAGAATCTGGACATTTGAAGACTGGAAAAACATTGTCTAGTATTTTTCCAATATTCACCTGTCCAGTTTCATTGAGCCTGTGTCCGCTGTATCTTCAGATTCCTGAGAAGTGGAACCTGGTGTGTTATACTGCTGTTGAAGCCCATCCGCTTCAAGGTTCCAAGTGTTGTGCATTCTGAGATGCTTTTCTGCTTACCGCAATTAAGAGTAAAGAGTGGTTATTTGAGTTACCATAGCCTTCCTGTCAGGATGAACCAACAACCATGTCAAAGTCAATGAGATCACATTTTGTCCCCATTCTGAATTTGGAATTCTGAATCCTGGACATATCTGCGTGGTTTTATGCATTGCACTGCTGCCATATTATTCGCTGACTGGACAAATGCATGAATGTTACTAACCTAGCAGACAGACAAAACTGAGGATTGTTAAGTAGGCTGGACCTAGGATAGCTACAAATGCATATTGTAGTCACACAGAGATTAATTAATAGACTTAGTGGTTAGCATGTTTGACTCACACCTCTGGGGTTGGGGGGTTCAAATCCCGCCTCCGCTCCTTGTGGACCAAGTTTGAATGTTCTCCCTATGCTTTGGGGGCTTCTTCGAAGTACTCCAGTTTCCTCACTCATTCCAAATACATGCATTGTAGGCTGATTGGCATTTCCAAATTGTCCGTAGTGTGTGAATATGTGTGTCATTGTGCCTTGCGATGGTTTGGCACCCCATCCACGGTGTCCCCCTGTCTTGTATCCTGAGTTTCCTGGGATAGATTCCAGGTTCCCCCGTGATCCTGTGTAGTATATGCGATATGGAAAAAGGGTTGGATGGGATGGAAAACTATTTTGTTTCTAAATATGGCTAAACAATTGTGCATGACCATCACTGAGCACAGTAGTAAATATCATAATTTTAGCCATATTCCTCTGGTTCCTGGTTCCTCTCAAGGATTCCTCCTCATGTCATCTCAAGGAGATGTCTCTTGTGAAAAGTGCTATACAACTCAAATTGAATTGAAAAATTGAGCGGTACATGTGCCTTTTTAGCTGGTTAACACGATCTTTTGTTTTGACCTTGAGTGTTGTGCTCTATTTCCCACATCCCAGCATCTAGAATGTTCTTATTATCTCCGTTTATGTAGAATCAGTAGTCCATGAAAATCGCTTGGGATTAATTATGATCACAAATACAGTCTCAGAGTATATTATTATGGAGCTATTAATAGTTAGAAGTTAGAAGAGCACTTGAAAATCCCAAGTCTGGTTCGCACATACTGAATAGTCTTAGCAGGCTATGCCAAACAACAGCAGCCTGGGAGCAGAGTGGTAATCTGAAGACAGAGAGGAACAAAGTCAGGTGTTACTGTTGTGATCCTTGCCACCGGTAGAAGAGAGAGAGAGAGAGAGAGAGAGAGAGAGAGAGAGAGAGAGAGAGAGAGAGGGAGAGCCGGAGAGCGAGTATATTGTATGTCCACTAAAAACTAAAAGCCTTGTGCCAGGCTGAAGCTGCACTGCGACACAAGGGAAAGGACCTTCACTCATGTCCCTGAGTTCTCACCATCTGCAACTACACTGATATAATGTGCTCTGATGTGATGCTTTAATAATGGTGTGACACTGCTACCCTCTGCAGGTACACTCGAGGTAAACACACCCACCACTGCCATTTTCTTAATGTAAAAAAATTGTTGATATGTCAAAGTTATATATGCAGTGACCAAAAAAAAGTGGAAAACCTTATACAGTATCTCACAAAAGTGAGTACACCCCTCACATTTTTGTAAATATTTGATTATATCTTTTCATGTGACAGCACTATAGAAATGACACTTTGCTACAATGTAATGTAGTGAGTGTACAGCTTGTGTAACAGTGTAAATTTGCTGTCCCCTCAAAATAACTCAACACACAGACATTAATGTCTAAACCGCTGCCAACAAAAGTGAGTATACCCCTAAGTGAAAATGTCCAAATTGGGCCCAATTAGCCATTTTCCCTCCCTGGTGTCATGTGACTTGTTAGTGTTACAAGGTCTCAGGTGTGAATGGGGAGCAGGTGTGTTAAATTTGGTGTCATCGCTCTCACACTCCCTCATACTGGTCACTGGAAGTTCAACATGGCACCTCATGGCAAAGAACTCTCTGAGGATCTGAAAAAAAGAATTGTTGCTCTACATAAAGATGGCCTAGGCCAGGGTTTCCCAAACTTTTCCAGGGCAAGGCCCCCTAAATGGCATTAACATTTGACCGAGGCCCCTGTTTTGCAAGATATCTTTTAAAACACACTAAAAATACAGACTTCTGAATATATCCCCCTTTTTTTATTAATAATTACATCTTACATCTTTACATTACATTACATTAGGAATTGATAGTGTGTGTGTGTGGTTGTCTGAGAGTGAGAAAGAGAAAACACACTAGTGGGAGGGATGGGCTTGGTGGTTCCGACCAAATTGTTGAGGCCCCCCGGGCGCCCCCTGGCGGAACCCAAGGGGGTGGCCCCCACTTTGAAAACCACTGGCCAAGGCTATAAGAAGATTGCCAAGACCCTGACACTGAGCTGCAGCACGGTGGCCAAGACCATACAGCGGTTTAACAGGACAGGTTCCACTCAGAACAGGCCTTGCCATGGTCGACCAAAGAAGTTGAGTGCACGTGCTCAGCCTCATATCCAGAGGTTGTCTTTGGGAAATATACGTATGAGTGCTGCCAGCATTGCTGCAGAGGTTGAAGGGGTGGGGGGTCAGCCTGTCAGTGCTCAGACCATACACCGCACACTGCATCAAATTGGTCTGCATGGCAGACGTCCCAGAAGGAAGCCTCTTCTAAAGTTGATGCACAAGAAATCCCGCAAACAGGTTGCTGAAGAACCATGTACTGTGGTCTGATGAGACAGATAAACTTATTTGGTTTAGATGGTGTCAAGCGTGTGTGGCCAGGTGAGGAGTACAAAGACAAGAGTGTCTTGCCTACAGTCAAGCACGGTGATGGGAGTGTCATGGTCTGGGGCTGCATGAGTGCTGCTGGCACTGGGGAGCTACAGTTCATTGAGGGAACCATGAAAGCCAACATGTACTGTGACATACTGAAGCAGAGCATGATCCCCTCCCTTCGGAGACTGGGCCACAGGGCAGTATTCCAGCATGATAACGTCTTTTGCCTTGCTAAAGAAGCTGAGGGTGAAGGTGATGGACTGGCCAAGCATGTCTCCAGACCTAAACCCTATTGAGCATCTGTGGGGCATCCTCAAACGGAAGGTGGAGGAGCACAAGGTCTCTAACATCCACCAGCTCCTTGATGTCATCATGGAGGAGAGGAAGAGGACTCCAGTGGCAACCTGTAAAGCTCTGGTGAACTCCATGCCCAAGAGGGTTAAGGCAGTGCTGGAAAATAATGGTGGCCACACAAAATATTGACACTTTGGGCCCAATTTGGACATTTTCACTTAGGGGTGTACTCACTTTTGCTGCCTGCATTTTAGACATTAATGGCTGTGTGTTGAGTTATTTTGAGGGGACAGCAAATTTACACTGTTATACAAGCTGTACACTCACTACTTTACATTGTAGCAAAGTGTCATTTCCTCAGTGTTGTCACATGAAAAGATATCATCAAATATTTACAAAAATGTGAGGGGTGTACTCATTTTTGTGAGATACTGTATCTACCTAGAGTCCCCCCGAAGCTATAGGAATGGCAAGGACTTTGAGATGAATATGAGAAGAGAGTTTAGAATTTCACCTTTTATTTCCTGGTGTTTATATGTAGACATGTTAAACGGCACTGAACGTAGCACATTTGTATCAGACCACCCAATTTGTAGGCGAGCAAAAATATTGGAACACGTGACCGACATGCGTTTCTTGTTACCTAGGGGTGTCCTATTAGATTGATTGTTTAAACAATAAATAGTTCTGAACATCTACTCTTGGTTTTAGCCTTCAGTTTCACCTGTGAAGACTGCATTTGTTGATAAGCCAAGCTCAAGATCAGAGAGCTGTCTATGGGAGAAAAGCAAGCCGTTTTGAAACTGAGAAAAGAGGGAAAATTGATCAGAGGCATTGCACAAACATTAGGCATAGCCAATACAACAATTTGGAATATCCTGAAAAAGAAAGAAACCACTGATGTACTGAGCAACAGACACTGTATGGGTCAGCCAAGGAAAACATCAACAGCTGACGACAGAAACATTGTGAGAGATTTTAAGAAAACCCCCCAAAAAACACCAGTCAGTAACATCACCAACAACCTCCACAGTTTCAGAGGGGACTGTATGTGTCAGTATTATGACTGATAATGTATGACTCTGTTCCAGCATATCTGATCTATTATATACTATATCTTCTTTGTCTATCATAATAATACTCTTAAATTCTCACACATGGTTTCTATCCAGATGCCTAATGTTATTGTTGTGATCTCTAACAATTAGCTACAATCAACAGTTAATAAAATGGTACCATGGTAAATGGTTTACATTAAGTTTCCCATAGCTGACATAAATTCATGCATTATTTGCATAGTACAAATACTGTAAAATGTACTATCAGCTACTGTATATAGAGTAAATATTTATAGCAATAGTATATAGTAATATACTGTAATAGTATATAGTAATATACTGTAAATTGAAAATAAGATATTATCCACTACATTTGCTCATTCTGGATGATGCTTTTACCCAAAGTTACTTAATTAGCTTTGTTAAATTTAAGTAGCTTTGTTAAACCTAAATTCGTACACTATGTTCCTAAATGTTGATACCTGACTGGCACCAACTCTTGCTTCCTGGTGTAAATATTGGAACTTTTGACAGTACATGTACTGTATGCTGAATATAGTGGTGTTCCTTACTATGGTGTAAGCAGCAAGAAATGTTATGTTGTGTGAGACATCAAGATGACAGGCCATGTGCTGAAAAATATCACTGTGCCCACATGGTCTTAACACATCCTGGCTACTTCGGGATTTTTGCTCCTTGTAAAGGGCACCAATTACCACAAGAATTATGGTTTATTTATATATCTGTTTTTAGACGTTGATGACAGCTCCCTCCACCACCGTCCACCATCCAGTGCAAGTGGAGAACCACAGACGCAGTAAGCTTGGAGTGACTCCAGGCTAGAAATCAAGTCCAAATGCATACTGACATGGCCATGCGAGCACCCACCTGTCTGGACATAAACCAGACTTGGAAATGGGATAATAATTGGCATGGATAACAAAACAGTGTGTATAAGCAGTTTTACTGGTTTAACTTGTGTGTTCAGGGTAGTATTTGTACTTTTGAGAATAACGTCACTCTCAACTGCTTAGTCATATAGGCTACTCTTACAAAGGGTTCTTTAAGAATTCTTTGATAGTTAAAGGTTCACAGCTTTTTTAAACACTTCTTGATAGGAAAACCCTCTGATGAAGGGTGCAGTGTGGAACCCAGTGATGGATTCTTTGGCTTTTCCACTTTTATAGGAACACCTGTACACCTGCTCATTTATGCAGTTTTCTGATTATCCAATCATGTGGCAGCCGCACACTGCATAAAATCATGCAAATGATGGGAAAAACAAAAATACATCCTGTGAGTGGAGGGTGTGCAGGCTGAAACACCTTGTTGAGGAGATTGACCTGACTGTCTGAGCTCACGGGAAGTCTATAGTACCTCAAATAATCACTCTTTACAATCATGGTAAGTAGAAAAGCATCTCAGAAGGCACAGGACATCAAACCATGAGGTGGATGGGCTACAGGTTCCACTTCTATCAGCCAATAACAAGGATCTGAGGGCACAGACCCACCCAAACTGGGCAGTTGAAGACCAGCTGGGGTTTTTTTTTGTTGTTGTTTTTTTTTTTCTTCCAATTCTTCAACTGTCCAGTTTGGGTGAGAATATATATTCTCTTGAATGTAGTCACTTGTGTCCAATATTTCTCATCTCTTCTCGTCTCTTTTGATCAAATAAAAATAAGATTTATCTATTTGATGAATTTTAAGCTTGGAAGTGTATTCAAGTGTTTATTTCTATAAAGAAGCAACATTTTAAAAAATTTTAACAATCTTGAAATTAGAAAGTCTAGAAATAGACTCAATAAGCTTATATTTGTTCTACACCACTGTTCTATCATGAGTAAGGAATAAAGCATATGGGGGCATGTTGTTATAGGACAATTATTAACGACCGTGTGGTTTGATGTTGCCTAACACAGCAGTTACTGGTACTGTTACCATCCTGTAGTTGATTATTTTCCAATAACAACATTTTCCAAAGTGTTTTACTTCTCTTATATCACAGCAACGATCATCATGGTTTATGTATTAATAAACAACATGTTATACTTTTAATTTGTTAAAAGATAATGTTCAAAACATTTTTCAAAATAGGAACAAAGATAGTTCCCATTATCATTTATGTTATAGCAGTGATAAACAGTAGTTAACTCACCAGCCTCTCTTTTGTTTTCCCTCTCTCTCTCCTGAAACCTCAAAATGCAACATTCTCCATGATTAGACTTTCCTGTGGTGGAAAACCTAAAGTTACAGCTTTACCTCTGACAAAGTGCTGACACTGGAGACTGCTTCAAAAACAATCTCTTCACAGTAGACTTTAATAAATTTTATATATATATATATATATATATATATATATATATATATATATATATATATATATATATATATATATATATATATATATATATATATATATATAAATGCATTTATAATCTGTTTATTACTACACTTTGATTATGTGCTGCATTTGCTATACAAGGCACTATGAATATAAAACAACTAATTTCATTTGAAATACAGCTGATAAGATAAGATAAGATAACTTTGGGGGAAAAGCATCTGCCAAATTAATCACCTGCTTTTACACAGATGCTTCCTATAAACTCCTAAGGCTAACAATTTTTTTATATATAGAAACCACAAACCTGCTGACAGATCAGTGTAAACAGATATCTTGAATTAACACTACAACACCTTCCACTTAACCAAACGTCCAGGCAGTCATAACAGGTTTTGTGCTCTCACAGCACTGAGAAAAACTGGACTGTGCTGTGGAAGATAGCCAGCAGATTAACTCTAGAAGGATTCCCTGTCAGGCCTGCATCTGCCTGAATAGCAGAATGGAAACGAATGCATGGAAGATTAAACACGAGCAGAGGTTTGGACTGTCACCCAGATGCTGGATACATTATCTTATATCGAAGGGCTGAGGATTGTGTAATCAACTGACAATGTTTTTCATCACCATGTCCATCATTATTATCACTCGCATTCTGTCTCTCTTTCTCTCTCTGATATTCTTTCCGGCATTTATTAGCTAAAAAGCTTTATACCGTGCTATTTGACTCAAGCATTTTTATTCTATATTGTATCAAACATTATTGCTGTATATACATTTCTGAAGAATTTCATTTGAATTGTCAGATATCACAAGTACATGCTAGACAAGATAGTCAACAAATGCCCTGGAAAGCAGGGCAACAAATGCCCTGTAAAAACTTCCAGTCCATACAGGATTTTGCACACTATAAAACCGGATAAGTTCATTTAACTCAAAAAATGTGAGGAAACTAATTGGCTCAAAAATTTTAAGTTGATAAATCAATTTCTTTAAGCCAAATACACTTAAATATAACAAGTTTGAGTTCAATTGTTGTTATATTTAAGTCTATTTGGCTTGAAGAAATTGATTCAACGTAAAATTTTGAGGTAATTAGTTTCCTCACATTTTTTGAGTTAAATGAACTATCCGGTTTTACTGTGCAGAGGTTTTTTTGAGGGGGTTGTTTCAGCCAAAAATACTTCATTTTGCTGCAGCTCTTTAAAAAAAAAAATAAAAAAAATAAAAAAAATTGCGATGCAAATTGCAGAGTTTTTTGTACTTACTTGTGGAAAACTACTCAAATTGGTGAACTTGCAAAGTCTTTTACAGTGATGTTTGTTGGTAAATGAGACCTTTTAGCTGTACTCATGTTTGACGCACGTGAATTGAAGAGAGCTTTGACTGAATGCGCGTTTTAATGAGGTCACATGATGCATCTTGGTCCGAATCTGCAAAAATCTGCAGTAATTTAAAAAAAAAAAAATTGCAGGCTCCTTTGAATATTGCAGAGTTTTCACTTAATTTTGTGTTCATTTTTGCAAAACGGCGAAATCTGGAGGGACTGTATTTCTAAGTCGCATATGGACATTTTTGGCTGCTGTTTTCACTTGCAGCATATGTAAAGGGTTAAAGTCAGATATGGTGTTGTACATAACGCTACATAAACATTATCATTTTGGAGCTCTACTGTAGATATAACTGATGTAGAACATTTTCCAAAGCAGCACCTGAAAGAGGAATGCCATGGTCATCTACTACAAATTCCTTACTGACAAATAATAAGTTATAACTTTCAGATTACTACAGCTCCCTGGTGTCGTCGACTGGCAGACCACAGTCCTGATGTGGACCCAGGTGGATCAAACAAAGCACTTGAAAACTTCAGACGCAAAGCATATCA
>NC_030430.2:21127726-21322726 GCF_001660625.3 Ictalurus punctatus
CCATCAACATTCCACAAATCAGTGTCTTCGATGAAAAATTTCTATACAAACTCTAGTTAAGGAAGCTTCCAAACCACACATTAATATGGTAGCCCACACACTATGCATGACTTTCCTGGAGAAGGGCACAGGGCTGTATTTTGGGCCAGTAAGCACATTTCAGCAGCCGGGTGCAGGGAGGGATAGAGTTACAGGAACACAGTGGCAGTCCTGTGCCTTCTCTGAGTCTGCCAAACAAAAACAGATTCCAAAAGTTAACAGCATAAACCTGCCAGCCACTCCCAGAGACAGCGCGTTATTCTGATATTGTCTGATTGTGACAGGATTCAAGATTGTTTTATTGCCGCACAACAGTGTTGGTGGTAATTGGGTACAGCTCGACAGTCAACAATGAACTACACAGTAAAGTGCAATACTGTTTCAGAAAGTGCACATTTGAGCGCAAATGCTGGAGTATTACATATACACCATAAGCTTCGGCCAATTTCAGCCAAACATTATCGCCAACAAATTGTTAATATCATGTTGGAATGATCATAATCATATATTAAGTCATGACTTGTATTAAACTTTGTATTAATATTGAGAAATGACTGTCACTGCAATGACATAGTTGCACAATTAGAGTAACTTTGTGCGCTTTGATCAGTGTGTGTCTCATAAAAGGAAACAATAGTCACAAAACCACAGTGTCCGTTCTGTTTTGTTAGTCCCAATTAATTATTAGTCAAGTTTAATCTCAATTTCTAGACGTAAATTTGAAATTTTTGAGTAGCATGCGCACGCTGGAAACAGAATCCCCGTCTGTCGTTCAGTACTCAATTTCTCCAGCAGAGGGATACATTTGGTTTCTATCGTGTTATGACACGGTACATAAAATTAATAACTTTTGTTTTGTCATAATCGCCTATGACTATGTTTACATGGATAGCAGTAATGTAATTATTGACCTTATTCTGAATAAGACAATATTCTGATTAAGGTGTTTACATGAGTTGCTTTTAGAATATTCCTTTCATGTTCCTGTTTTACATGTTGTAGAACATAAATCGATTAACGGCACACGTCATTACGTCCCCACGCCACGCCGTCCGACGTTCCCTCCAGAATTTTTTTGCATAGAGTTGGTCTTCGTTATGGTACCATATACGGTTTTGGGTGTTTTTATTTTTAATTTTGAGAAAGCTTCAAGTGCAATTAATTATTTGTCATGCTATACATGCAAATGGACGACTGTTGTAGCCGTGGGCTGCGTCCCAAACCGCATACTTACCTACTATATAGTAGCCAAAATACGTGTATTTAACCTACTATATAGTAGGTAAGTACGCGGATTGGGACGCAGCCGTGATCTCTTGTTTGCCATCAGATGGTTGAGCACTGCCATATGTGTACGTGTCCTGTCGCAAAATGCGGTGAAAAACTCCCACACGACGTTAATAGTGTGATTAAGCTGTGTACATCGATAATGCGACTAAAACAGGAATACTCCACATGTCTTTTTTAGTCGATTTGTGTTTACTTCGAGTATGACTTTAATCAGATTAAGGTCATCAATAATCACTGTTTACATGGTAGTTTCTTAATCAGAGTATCGCCTTAATCGGATTAATATCGGATTATTGTTGTCCATGTAAACGTACTGTATAATAACACAAATTACTCAAAACACTTGTAATGCAATTCAGCAGGTAGTTGTTGAGTACAACACTGAGTATGGTTCGCTTGTAGGTTACTTTATTTAGAGTTCATTTGTTGTGTTCACATATGCAAAAATAATGAGTCTTGGATCTGAGATCACACTGGAGCACTGAAATGGACCAAGTGTGAACATCTGACCCAATAAGGTCTTACATAGTTTTATTCAACTCTGACTAGTGCCGTCTCAGTGCTGTGAAGTGGACGTAAGCCAGACTGCAAGGATTCAAAGAGATCATAAGACCTTAAGTAGGAGAGAATCTGAGAAGCAACCACTTTCTCCAATATTTTAGCCAAGAAAGGTAGATTAGAAATTGGGCGGAAGTTTTTTAAGATCTGAGGGTTTCCAAGCTAGGCTTTTTTAAAACTCGAATGACAGCAATAGTTCTGAGTTCTGAAGGGATAAATCCAGGACTAAATATTCTATTGATGAGGTGGGAAATAGGCACTGAGAAAACAGGCAGGCAAAGCTTAAGTAAGGCAGTGGAGTCAGGATCAAGCTGACAGGAAGTAGAATTAGATTTACTAATTAACTCAGAAACAGCAGATGGAGTAGTGGGAATGAAATCAGTAAAGGTACCTATCTGGCAGTGAGTATGAAAATCCTGTAGCGAGTCTGGAGGGACACTTGATCAAAAGAGTTTGTAAATAGAATCAAGCTTATTTTGAAAGGGGTTAAGGAACGACTGACAGAGTTCAGAAGTGGCAGAAATTAGGGGGACAGGAGAATTCATGAGTTGATTAACAGTAGAAAAGTATGGAGCCCCTAAAGGGACATAATGGTGGGAAAAAAATTGGGGGGGGAATCATTTCCTTATAAAACTGCACTAATTCTACCTGAGACTGCTTTTTTTTTTTTTTTTTTGGTGATCACACCAAATATTGCCTTTGTTTCATTTATTACTGTATACTGCTCTTTACAGTATTTTTGTTAATGTAGAAACATTTAATTTCAGTATTTTTGAAGGCATCTTTGCTCTACAGCATTTCTTTGCATGTGCCTAAGACTTCTGCACAGTACTGCATATATATTGCAGCATCACTGTGCTGCTGTAGTGACCCCCAGTTGACGTAACCGTGATTCTCTGTGCCATCCTCGTTTAATGTAAATGTTGTTCTGTTAGATTATGTTTTTTATGCTAGTGCATAAATGCAGTTCGGTGCTTATTTGTGTTTTTTCGGCATGTTCTTTTGTGCTCGCGGTTTCTAACTGCCTGGCCTGTTACTGTGTGAGCTGCCAGTAAAAGAGCGAGTTGTTTTTTGTTTGTTTTTTTCAATGCTTTTTTCAACGTTTTCAACATAAATGTCTAATGAACAGCAAGGTCAACTGATTTGTTTCAGTTTTTATTTCCTGGAATGAAAGATGTGCTAAATTGCATAGAACGTAGCACATCTTGTATCAGACCAACCAATTTGTAGGCGAGCACAAATACTGGAACATGTGACTGACAGGTGTTTCTTGTTACCCAGATGTGTCCTGTTACATTGATTGTTTAAACAATAAATAGCTCTGAATATCTACTCTTGGTTTTAGCCTTCAGTTTCACCTGTGAAGACTGCATTTGATGTTCAAAAGGATAAGCCAACATGAAGAACAGAGAGCTGTCTATGGGAAAAAAAGCAAGCCATTTTGAAGCTGAGAAAAGAGGGAGAATAAATCAGAGGCACTGCACAAACATTGGGCATAACCAATACAACAATTTGACATTTTTAAACCACTGGTGTACTGAGCAACATGCACCGAATGGGTGCAGGAAATAAAAATAAGGAAATAAAAGCTGAAATCCTAAACTCTCATCTCATATCCATCTTTTGTCTTTGGTGTATAGCACAAACAAATGAACTGGCCTTGCCATTCCAATAGTTTCAGAGAGGACTGTAAGTTGTATTACAAACAGAGTTGTTTTTGCTCTTGAAGTTTAACTCATTTACACATGACTTACTTAGATTTTGAGCAGTATTACCAAGCAAATTATATGAGGGATAACGTAGGATGAATGGCAGTGTACACTGTTAAACAACATGTACACACAGTATTTGAAATGAAATCATTCCATTGCTGATAGATTTGTACATATACTCAAACTTAACACATGAAAAAAGGTCTTCTCCTGCACACCTTTAGTAATAGCCTCTCCCTGGTTGAGCTGGGTGAACAGAACTGAACGCTGAGCCACATCGTTATCAAGCTTTGGATCTTCGTCTGTGAACGGAGATGGTGGAGGAGGAGGAGGTGGAGGTGGAGGGCAGGGAGTAGCAGGTTCAGCTGTGAACAGGGATGATGGAGCTACAGGACCCTGTAAAAACACTGCAGCAGTTAGCTACTGAGAACTAGGGTTAGTGAATATCTTCAGAACTGGGTGTTCTGACCTAAATGTGAAACTCACACACCTGCCATAATAATTTATGAGTAATTTTATCATGAGTACTATGAATACTAGTACTTTCAAATTTATTTTTTTATTTTTTTTGCCATAAGTATTTGTAGTTCAATTTGCAGCCAATGTCATATGTGGACTTCCTTCTGAGATCAATAAAGTTATCTATCTATCTATCTATCTATCTATCTATCTATCTGTCTATTTATCTATGGTCACAATGTCTAAATGAGAATAATCAAAAACTATTTTGTCTCATAATAATGTATCATATTATCTGAAATAATGATCTAATAATAAATATGTTGTCAAGTAAATGTATTTTGGGTTCAGACTTGGTATTAAAGCACACCTATTATGGTTTTGAAATGTGCCTAATTTTGTTTCAGAGGTCTCATACAATAGATTTACATGCATCCAAGGTCAAAAAACACTTTAATGTGCTCATCATTTAAATTGCAGTGTTAACATTTTTCCGCCCAGTGTCACAAACGACTCGTTCTAAAGGATTTATTTGAAACACCTCCTTTCAGAGAGCATACTCTGCTCTGATTGCTCAAACGTCCCAGTCTGTTGTGATTGGTTGCAGTAGAAAAAGTTACACATTCAACACATGAATAAATGACAGCGGATTAAAGTGACGACAACAACAACAGCAACAACAACAACAACATCAACATCCACAACAAAGCATGTTCATAACTTTAGAAGATTTTCTTTCTTATTTGTCCTGGTAGCAAATTCCCTGATAAGGATTGTAAAGTCCAATCTGTGCAGGATTTCATATTCATTTCCTCACCAATCGCTACCAGACTAACAATCACCAAATCATTTACATCCGAAACAAAAGACCTTTCGAGGGGGAAAACACCAGCCATGCTCTTGCCATTTCTCAAATTATCATCACAACACTGTTACTTTTTATTTTTGTTACTTTTTAATGCAAATACTTATTAATATCTTTATTATCCAGGCATTTTACTATCATTTTATTATCCATGACAATACTTGCTAATGCTAACTCTAGTTAGCATGCTAATTCTGTTTTGGTGGGGGAATCATTAAAATCTTATTCAGCTTTAACTAATTAACTGTTAGAAATATAATCTTGACAAATTTTGAGAAATCTTACCTAATGCACCTTTATCTAACTACATTATTACATTAAATTAGCTAAAACTATCATGTTTTCGCCTAGTTAATTGATTTCCAGGCAAGCAAACCATGGGACTGGGCAGCACACTAGAGCTTTTACTTGCTTAGTCAGTTAGCTAATGCATTTATGATTTGTCTACCATTGGGTCAGTGATTGTTACCTTCTAGCAGCTTCTAGATCTGGGCAAATCCAAATAGCAGAAATTGTTCCTAATTCTGTTCCTAATTTTTAAAGTATAACTTATTTTTTGTTAAATTGTGTTTAATCAAGTTTATTGACTGGATTCAACAACTGCCCTTATATTTCCATTATCAGTGAGCTTCAAGTAAACAACATTTCCGTATTTTTCTCAGTATAGAAATTCTTTTTTATAGTCATCACGTACACACACACACACACACACACACACACACACGCACACACACACACAGGAAACAAAATCTTTATGTGGGTTCAGTACTTAATTTCTCCAGCAGAGGGAGACATATACAAATTCATAATGTAATTTTAAAGGAGACCTATTATCCAAATTCACTTTTACATGGTGTTTGAACATAAACGTGTGTTGGCAGTGTGTGTACACAACCACCTTAATATTCCCCATAAATCCTAAACAGTGTCTCAAAATGAGTCGGTCGCGTTTTCTCTCCAATGTGACGTCACATTGTTACAGGCCCCGCCCAAATCAGAATTTGGGGGATCAGAATATTGTCTTAAGCACTAATTGGACGGGACTAGTTTTCTAAATGTAGTTTGAGTTGCAATTCTTGTCTGTGATTCCATATACCGATTCGGACGGGACTAACATCTCCATGTTTATTACAGAGGTGGGAGGGTCTGTTTACAACATCTGGGCATTGCAGAAGATCACATGCTCTGGATGCGTGTATTGTGTGCATAAGTACTTTTAAATTTAAAAAGTTAAATTTCTTAGTTTTTTTATTTAATTTTAATTTACCAAAATTACTTTTTTTTAAAAAAACTTACTAAAATAAACTGCACATGATTTTATAGAACTGGCTGCTCATAACAAACCCACTGAAATAAAGACGTGATTACTTGTATAATTAAAACATTATATAACTGAGTGCAAAAATGAAGGTGAGTAATCACCTGACACTGATATTACAGTGGCCAGTCTTAACAGTTTACATGATTTGGCTCTTCTTGTTGATTTTATCTTTTATTTCTTCGCCGGGTAGCAAAAACCCATACATCCATACGGAATTGCGCGCAGCTTCAACAGTAGTTCCCGTTGGCCAAAACACACAAACAAAATCGCAATATTATCTGCAATCACAGACATTCGCATTCGGACGGGATTCGATTTCTCAGAGGCTCACCGAGTTAGCCAAAAAACAATAGATAATTTGCTCCGGAATTTTTTTTTATAGCGGTTATGTGAGAAAAACATTTGCGAATGAGAAAAAAAAAAAAAACAGCGGTTGTGTGATTCGAACAGAATTAAAATTGCAATGTACGTCTGTGAAACACAAACTTCTGTAATGTCCCCCTGGAAAACTAGTCCCATCCGAATAGTGCTTATATCTGAATCGATTGATCGGATTGCGGCATTAGCCTATTTGACTCAACACTAATTAGAATATCGCCAAATCCCCATTGATTTTGTTATATTGATGTGCGTGTAAACATAGCCACTGAGGTGCCTCTAATTCAGAAGTCTGGGTTAATAGAGAAATACAAGTTCCCAAGTTGTAATTATGACATTGTGGTGCCTTTGAAGCACTTTCACCTCGTAATTATGACCTGAAGACAGCACTAGCTACTTTGCCTTGAAAAGAGTTGGGAACAACTGTTACAACTAACCCCACTCTCCCCTATTATCAGTCATGTCCTTGCTAGGTTCCTGTAGCAAAAACAGTCAATACAATTGATTTCCTCAGTGGTTCATTCATTTTTAAATACAATGAGTTAAGTACTTCATGGGCAAAAAAAAAAAAAAAAAAAAAATAGAGCTCAAGAAACGTGACTCATGGCTTTAATAAGTTAATCCATGGCCACACATTATTGAAAAATAACCACCATTTTACCTCAGCTGAACCATATCAATCATGGCTGCTTAATTAGATCCGCCTTGCTTGATTAACTGCTTTTCTGACAGCACAAAAACGTGTTTTTTGAGGCTGTGTTTTCATTATAGACGGCTTTTATTAAACGTGTGTGTCGTTATGAATTATTCAGACGTTATTGCTGCCAGATTCTTGACTTTTGACCAAATGTACAGCTATGAGAAGCGTTTACAGACGTTTGCAGACTGGCCTTTTCGTGAGGATTGTCAGTGCACACCTGAGCAGGTGAGTTACAAAACACCACTCACTGGGTTGCTAGTAAATAAAACATTTCGGCCATTAGTTTAACGTCCTGAGCGCTGGTCTTATTTCACTCCATGCATTAATGAGTTGGCTTCGTGCTGTAATCTTTACTCTGGACAGTACACTGATTAGCTCTCTGACAGGTGTTGGGTTTTGTTGTGAGTTCCCTGTGGTTAAACACTGCTAATAAACAGCCCCATATTTCACCCCAAGCCCAGCTAAAATGACTTCACGTATATCCAAGCGCAGTATAAGTATGTTAATGTCCTACTTGAGCAGAAATGGCTCAAGTATATCAACATCTTTTTACTTTTGAGATTGCTTACTAGAATATCTGAATATACTTGAATTTGTTTGTGCCAAGTATAACAATACAACTCTGAAAACTGGTTCTGGGTTCTCATTTGTCTTCAGTAACCACTGGTTAAGGCCATGGTGGATCCTGTAGCCTATCTTGGGAACACTGGGTTTGAAGCAGGAATACACCAGTTCATCTAATTCACACTCTTTCACAGCGCGCGTGTGTGTGTGTGTGTGTGTGTGTGTGTGTGTGTGTGTGTGTGTGTGTGTGTGTGTGTGTGTGTGTGTGTGTGTGGTGGGGTTTTTTGTTGTTGTTGTTTTGGGGAGGAGGCTGAAGAACTTCGAGGAAACCCATGCAGACATGAGAACGTCTAAAACTCCAAACAGACCACAACTCCAGATCTAACCAGGCACCTAGAGCTGTGAGGCAGCAAAACTACCCTCTAACCACTGTGCTGCTCTGTTTCTACTTATTTCTGCAGTTGTTTATTAGGTTTATGTGATGTAACACTTACATTAAATTTAAGGCATTTGGCAGATGCCCTTATCCAGAATGACTTACATTTTATTTAATTTATGCAACTGAGCAGTTGAGGGTTAAGGGCCTTGGTGAAGGGCCCAGCAGTGGCAGATCGGTTGTGCTGGGATTTGAACACTACCTTCTGATCAGTAGCCCAACCACTGTGCTACCACTGCCCTGAACCAGTAGAGCCTGCACTGTGCTTAGAATAATTTGATCAGACTTGTTTGTGGTTTTTTTTTTGTTTTTTTATCAGCTTTTAAACTGTGTATTCAAATCTATGAAATAACTAGTGAACAAAAGGCAACCCAAGTGTATTTAAGTTCTTTCTCAAAGTATGCTTGCATTCACCCTCTTGGCTGGCTTGATATAAGTGCCCTAAATGTAGGCAGTGTGTGGCATGGCAAATATCAGTTAAAAAGTTATGTAATGTATGAAAATTTAATTTGTAGCTCATTTAATTTAAGCATAATGACACTCACTTTTGGAATGAGTGTTGCATGTCTGTCTATGTCGCTTCAGTCCCTCAGGATTTTGCGATTGCAGAAATGAACGCAAACGCCACAATATTCTAAGGCACTTGCAATTTTTCAAAATTGCCACAGATTTGGGTCAAGATGCATCATGTGACGTCATCACAACCCGCGTTCAGACAAATGAACTGAAGAGGGCTGTCAAACAGCTAAAAGGCTTCATTTACCAACGATCACTGTGAAATAACTGTGTGCAATTGCAATTTTGCCAATTAGTTAGTTTTCTGCAAACAAGTGCAAAACTGAGTTGAACTGTAAATTTTGGGAAAAGCTGCAGCAAAATCAAGCATTTTTGGCTGCAACAATCGCAAAAAACTGAAATCCTGTACAGACTGTATTATATTAACCTGTACTGATTCTGTGAGGCTTGTGTAGTAATGGTGTACTTCAGAGTAAACGCAAACGTACAACTAATGAACTTGGTGTAGATGTATACCGTTTTTACTAGTCCAATAGAATTGTATCTCCTTTCTTTACCTACAGATGGCCAAGGCAGGTTTTGTGCACTGCCCTAGTGAGAATGAACCTGATGTGGCTTGCTGTTTCTACTGCCTCAAAGAGTTGGAAGGCTGGGAGCCAGAAGATATTCCCTGGTAGGCCTGCCTTCATTAGCAGTGAATAAATCACCATCCCCTGCTGTCTTCAACACGTTCACAAATTAGAGCAGGGATGTGCAATATGTATGCTAGAGATCTGATCTGTAGCATAGAGGGGTTTTTTTTTTTCCCTGTTTTTAAAACATAATTAACTACATCAGGTGTTTTTGGAGCAAATGAATCGGTAAGATGGCTATACTCTGGACACAGTGCTATATCTAGGCTGTGTGAACTTTGTTCACTGAAATGTGCTTAATCTGTGTTCAAAGGTTTGAGCATGCTAAACGCTCTCCAGACTGTGGATTCCTACAGATGAAATCCCCTGACGAGCTCACTGCTGTTGACTTTTTCCGTCTTGAACATGGGCGGATGGTCAATTACTTGGTAAGAAAGACTGCTTGGAAAAATACTTTTGGTCTTTATTTTAAAGATGGCATAAGTTTGAACTGCCACTCAGTGTACAACTTCATCCTTTCTCAACTCAGAGGAAAATGGCACACATGAAGATCGCTTACTTCCGTGACCAAGTGGATGTCACCAGCAGAAATCTGAGACTACTTTTTGAGATCTTGTAGTTTTTTTTATTCTTATTTGTAATCATTTGAATATTAATAAATATTGTCTCTTCAAGTCCATGTTTAATTTGGCTCAAAAATATAACCATTTGCTGTCTCAGCAGGCCACATGGAGGCAGTGTCATGCAGGGTTCTTCACTTGACCCGTGCAATGTGATGAGGGGGGCACTGAATCCTAGCAGTATTTGCTCTGCCTTCCCACAAATCCTGACCAAATCCTGCAGGCGCCTAACAGAACTGAATAAATGAAACGTTTACCACATTTTTAGCCATTTAGCCACACTTTTTTTTTTTTTTTTAAATTTATTTAAAAAAAAAAAAAAAAGCCCCCACTCATCCAAACCTTGACCCTGGGCAGATGGTCTTAAGCTCCTCCCCCTCAATACCAACTGTTGCCCAAGCAACATCTGTCACTTTGGACACTGTGTATAGGAGAAGACGCAAACACATCCCAAACTAATGCTGCATACTTCTACGTGAAGGTAGAACATGACATTTTCCTGGCTAAGGCAGTATGGCATTCAATTTGGTGCAGAGGTTTTTACACATGCTACATCTAGTCATCTCTGTGACCTTTACACAGGACTATCTTACTAGATATCAATTTTACCTTCATGTAATGAGTTTGTTTTTTGCCTTTTTAAAGGTGAATTATTCTGATGGGTTCAGCATAAACAAAAAATGCAAAGACAAACAGATTTTCTGTAATTATTTGAGTACGACCATGTTTTTGTGCAAACTTTATTGGAGTGTATAAGGCAGTGACTCTCAAAAGGGGTTGTGGAAAAACATAACATCTAGGAAATGTGTTAATGTTGGAAGCCCACCATTATTTATATGTACAACAATTTTTGGTCAACTATAATATATTGACAAATTCATTTAAAATGGGTCCTGAGCAGCAAATGGAAAAATGCAATAAATTGCCAAAGTACCATACACATTGAAGTAATGTGCCTCACTTTTTTTAATGATGCACATTTTTTTAACTATTAAAAATTTTACAATATATGAGGTTACTTAACTCTAAAAGGTCTTAGAACTCCTGATATTTACGTCCCAGGCAACATTTTCCAAGACAAATGTAACATATAGCGTTCTACTAAACGTTGGGCTCAAGAATACATTTCAAATTGCATTAACTGAAATGCAACCCTGTAGATCATTATGACCTTTTTATTATACTGCTGAATGAATGTGTACTTTCTGTATCAGACACATACTTTATTACAAAGATGCACCTTACATCATCGGGAGGAATTAAACACAAATTCCTGTTCTGTTTTTATGCTGGTTTGTGACATGATTTGCTTCACTTCATAGATGAATAAAAGGGGGGGTGGTCTTGGGGGAGAAGTAGGATTAGAAGTACTATCCCATCTCCCCCTTACTCTGCTCTGGATTAATGTGTAATGCAGCTCTTTGGATACAGAGCCTCACTCAGCTGCTTAATTCTGCTTTATCCCCTCAGTACAGAGCAAATTGAAAAATACAACATTTTGGTGGAAAAATGATGTAACAGGAAACCACCATATAATCACTTAAGAAAACATTTTTGTAGTTGGAGACACGATGTAGAACACCAGCCAAGTGCAGCAGGTGCTGTGGATTTGTGCAATATTTAGGGTGTATGTTAATCAAGGAATTAGCGTTGGCAGTTAGTCTTTGGATTCATTTTCATCCCCATATATGCAAAATAATATGCACTAACCACCTCTGGCTGATGAGTTTGACGAGTGCCCGCACTTCACATACTGGCTGGTGAGCAAATCATTTTGCTCGGGCGAGTGTGTGGCATATGGACAAACGGACAGATGTTCCCAACAGAAAGTTTACAACCTGAGAGCACCATTGGGGCCCATCTGTTGCTGTGTGCAGGTCCACCCTCCCAGTCCCTCAGCTCTCATCTTACACTGGAGGGGCCTTTCCCCATCTCCCTCACCTCCACTCAACACCCCCCCCACTTCAACCCAACCCCATAATCAAAGCCATTCAGTGCTTATTACATGCGGCGCAAATTAATGATGAGGGGCTCACCTGGAGGTGTAGGGTTAAACTCACAAGAGCACGTGAGGTCACTGAATGAAGGCTGTGCGCTTGTGGCTCAACAAATGAGCATGGTGATTTTAGTTTTAGGAAGTCGTTTAGAAAGTATCAGCAGTTTACTGTTAAGTTTGTTGTTTTTTTTTTCTTTTTTACTTTAAAAATGTACCAGCTCTGATCCATATAGATGGATCACATTTGAAACATATTTAAATATATCGAACATACGCATTAACCTTAAAAGCACAGTGTTTTAGCCTGTTGTTGATGCATTTATCCTACTGCAAAATCTTGAATTATTTACCAAACATCTCATTGCAGTCTTTGATTGTAGATGAAATATTTAATAGCTAGCCAAATGTCAATGTAGATCAGTTTTCAAACACGGACGAGCAAGAAGCTTGTAGACATGTTTGTTGCCCTGGGGAGCTTAAAAAAAAAAAAAAAAAAGTCACAAAAAAGCAGGGTCTGATCTAATTTTTTTTCCCCCAATTCATTTTTTTTTTCCACATGTGCATCTTCTCATGTGATTTTCATTTTACTCACATGATCACGTGACATGTATGTGATTTTATTATTTTTCCCCCCATAAGGACAAAACACTTTTATTATGAATAGATCCTACTTCTTCCATCATTATCCACCCTTGAAACTGCACACTGTTTGTATTAACTCCATATATATTATTTTGTTCCCATATTATAACCAACCTGCTTGATCATCATTATACGTACAAAATTGTTAATATACAAGATGAACATAAATGTCAATTGTAGTATCGAAGTATAGAGCCAATCCATCAACTTTTCCAGGTGACTGTATAAACTCATTATCATTCTTAGTATTTTGTATGCTCCAGGCAAATCTAGGCAGATACTGTATTCCAGGGTGTGTGTAGACTATAATCTATAGTACTCCAAATCCCGCTGCGACCTCTTGCCCTCCCCTTTTCCATTTCTTTCTTTCCTTTCCATCGCTTTCTCTTTATTTCTCCATTTCTTTGCACGGTGAGCAGCGTGAGCAGGACGGAGGACTCCCTCTCTCACACGGCCTGGCCCTCCTACCTTGCCTTCTTTTTGTGCCTCCATCCATCTGTCCCTCCTCTCCAGCCATTGTAGAGGCTCAAAGCTGGGCCACGTCCACAATGCAGTAGGCGTGTGGAAGGGGGGAGGCAGGGTAAACACGACCGCATCACCATCCCATTAGAAGCTCTTTAACTCTGACATCCTAGCACTCTGGCAGGGGTCTGTGCTCACGGCCTGGACTCAACCTTTTAGCCTCACCTCACAATATCGCACTGCAATGCCTAGTCGTAATTCTTCTCTAACTCTTAACTGAAAACTTTCCCTAATATAAACTATTATACAGCTTTCGCTGCCGGGTTTATTACTTTATGAACCACTCTGATGAGCAATTTAAATCAGCAAACAGCTTGCATCATTTGGTTTAATCAAAAATTTGGCGTTTTTTTTCTTCTGTCTCATATTTGTGAGCAAGAGAGACAAATGCTTGCAAACATGAATAAATGTGACATGGATGTGAATCTTCATCACACCCTTTGTCGTTTTTCTCTTTCCCTGTCACTCCAACTTGTTCTTATCCTTTTATTTCTGCCTCTCTTTGTCTTTCCTTTCCCAAAGCTCCTCTTCCCTCGGGCCCCACATCTCCCTCGTTTCTCCTCGCAGCTGCTCCCGGGGTCTCGCTTGCTCCATCTCGATTTCACTGGGCTCCTGCTCTGGCACCTTGGCCATCTTTTTCGAGAGTGTGCGTGAGTGCGAGTGACCGAGGAGGAGGGAGGATCACAGTGTTAGCAGCAGCTTAAAGGCAAGGGATTAAGGCAGCACAACCACTGATTAAAGCCTTCCAGCCTCCTATGGCCCCATTAATACAATCTTAATCACGATGCTTTATCCCTCATCTCGCCCCTGTGGATCAGGACCTTTCATTTACTGGGAGTTTGTGTTGTTTGCCCAGTGGATTAGTGCCACAGAGAGACAAAAAAGCAAGGGAGAAAAAGAGCGAGAGGTTTGAGACTGCACTTTAATGTCCAATCGCTCTTTCTTCATCTCTCCTTCACTTTTTTATTTTTCTTTTTTTTCCCCATCCTGTCTGCCCAGTGGAACAAAACGAGACTCCAGGAAGGGAAACTGGTTTCATGAGGATATTATGCTATCTAAAATGTCTTTTTAGCACATAAACCACACATCTGCACTATTGTAGGTTTGTGATGAAGCAAGATAAGGGAAGGTTTTCTGATGACCACACATGATAGGATTGTTAAGTTATAACAATTCATTTGAGTTAAAATATTTTGTGTTGGTTGTAAATAGTATATGTGGAGTGTGGGATAACCGAGTTTCCTGTGCCATACAGGTCTTAAAGGGTTCTTCTTGTTTTTTTTTTGTTTTTTTTGTTTTTTTTGTTTTGGTTTTTTTTTTTTGGATATTTAAGGGTCCTTAACGTATGTAACTGAAGGTTATGTACAGACTTGCATAACAATAAAAAATAACAAGGAACGAAATGTATAAATTTAGGTTTACTTTATGCTTTAATCTAAAACCACAAAGTGCTTTATATAGTAAAAATAAAACGGATATTCATGATGGAATGGAAATTAAAATCCATAATTTAATAATTACTACAATTTAATATAAATAAAATAAATACTGTTATTTAATTTAAGATAATTTAATAATGTTAATAACTATGTCTTGAAATATAATACAATAAAAATTATTTTTTAAATGCTAAAAAATAAATTACAGTCCACTGACTCATACAGTTCATGTACTTTGTCCAAGAAGGACATCTTCCGTGTTGCAAGTGATCCTACAGGTAAACGGACGAGAGTAGTTAATGTGGTTTATATCGCATTAAGTGCTAATGTCATGAAGTTCTGCGACATGGTTAATGCAGAGTGTATCACATTATTCTCAAGTTTGTTCGATAGCCGAAATACTGAGGTGAAGTGTGTAAGGTGTTGGCCCACCAGAACAGCTTTAATATGCCTTGGCACAGATTGTACATGTCTCTGCACCTATAGTAGATGAAGGTATAGGTCTGATGTCTGTGAAGACCATAGCATATAATTTACCTAGTTTATGTTGCTTGTCTGTATATTTATTTTTGTGGGTTTTTTTCGATTTCAAAACTGATCATACATGATATCTCTCTCCATCTTCCTCTGTCTGAAACTATGTGAACTGTTTGAGAGGTGGTGCTGCAGCAGGCAGAGGTCACAGTGATGGCAGCGGCTCCCCTGGGACGAAGCCACAGGGCAGAGCCTCAGTCAGCGCAACACGTTTCTGTTCCCACCTGCTTTTGAGCGCCCGTGTCAGCACAGTCAGAGAGCAGCTGATCACTCGCAACCTTCTCCATCTTCTCTGGTGAGAGTGCCTACACATGCCACAGCTCTTTTGTCTTTAACTATGAAAAGACTATTTAAAAAAAAAAAAAAAAAAAAAAAAAAAAGGGTTAGAAATTTTAGAATGCCTTTTGCTAACCAAACTTCAGAGACAGTTTTTGTTTAGATTTATTTTTTTGTATAGTACTATTTTTAATGTAATTACTGTATCTAATTATAAATTACATAATCGTGATATTCCATCTTGTCATATGCCAAGAAATAGTTTTTAATTTACACATGCAAGGTACACATACAGTTCTCGCTTCCAAAACTTCCAAAGCACAAGTCAAAGCCAACATTGCTACCATCTGAATTTTAAATCACTATATCAAAACTTATTTATTTATTTATTTATTTATTTATTTATATGTGTATATATGTGTGTCTATTTTCTTCTAAGATTGCTTTGTTAACCAGAGCCTAGTGAGAATTTTCCGAGCACTGTGACCATTCTGATTAATACAAACTTTCCAATACAGTCAGAATGTTTGCATATTTACATAGTGTTATTTACTGTATGTACAATCCTGTAAAAATACCCTTAAAGTTCATTAAAATATTTTTGATTCAAATGTGTACCTCGCTTGCACACAAATGAAATGTTACTTCAACATAAATTCATCTCTTACACTTTGCATAACTTGGGTATGGTTGGTACACGTGAATGAATTGGTTTACATGAACACCATTTTAAAGCCGTTTGCTTCGTTTTGTTCAAATTTTATTCACCGTGGGGTAAAACCATATTTAATGAGATTTGCATACACCATTTTCTTTATTTGTTTTTGTACAGCCAAGATGATTTGCTAATGTATTTAAAGCCCTGGGATAAAATCAGCATGAACCTTTTTTTTTTTTTTTAAACACATTTACCCAAGGTCAGGATCAAATGATGAAATAATTCAAGCTAGTAGATTAAATTTTTGTTTAATTTCAATTTAGTGTAAGCAATGAAATCATGTTTGCAAGATTAATTCAATATTTTTATGTAAACCTCACAAGGTCAGGTCCATAAGTATTTGGACAGTGATACAATTTTGGTAATTTTACCTCCACAATGGCTTTGATATGACACAGTCAAGGTGTTACTGAAGTGTAGACTTTCAGCTTTAATTCAAGGGATTTAACAAAAATATCACATTAACCATTTAGGAATTAAAGCCTTCATTACCTGCCATTTTCACAGGCTCAATAGTAATTGGACAATTGACTGGCAAGCAGTTTCATGGCCTGGTGTGGTGAATATCACAGTGAATATATCAACCCTCAGGCCCAGAACATTTCTATTACTATGTTGCGTGTACGTACAAACTTTTGAAAAGACACCGTTTGTCAGTGGTGGAGCTAAAATGAAATGAAGTGAAATAATGAGGAAGGAAATTTGAAAGCTGTGTTTATCTCCAAAGCAACCAAGTTATTCACAGTTTCGTCAATCTACTGAATGTGCTTCTAATTTCATGAATAATTTTGAAAACCTGAGCTCAGACTTGAAAATGTTTGGTGGCTTGTAACATCAGTTTCAGTTTCAGATGTTCTTCTGAGTTTGTTTGACTTGGCGTGATTCTATGCTGTTTTATTTTATCTTATTTTTATACCCAACCCATGATATATCCATTTCTATAAAACAAAGCACAGTTAGCCATGCTCTGTACCCATTAGCTACATTACATTACAGATTTTGGCAGACGCCCTTATCTCATTTATACAACTGAGGGTTAAGGGCCTTGAACTCACAACCTTCCGATCAGAAGTCCAACGTCTTAACCGCTGAGCTACCACTTCCCTAGCTAGTTATCCTTGCTCTGTACCCAACCCTCCTTCCTGTCTCTTTACACACCTGTCTGCCTCTTTCCGTCTGTGGCCATGTGGAGTTATGTGTTCAGTGCAGGCGATGAGAGGCAACTGAGCTGCTGAAAAGAAGAGAGGACTTGGAACTGAATTCATTTACCTCCCTGTTTTGCATACTGCATCCTCTCTCTCTCTCTCTCTCTCTCTCTCTCTCTGTCTCTCTCTCTCTGTCTCTCTGTGTGTGTGTGTCTCAGCTGTCTCTCAGCCCCCCCGCAGCTCTCCCAGCTGTCTCAGCTCCCCGAACGAGCAGCTTCACAACAATGCAGGTCGAAGGTCAAGAGAAAGAACAGGCTGCACTTACAATGGACCAGTGGCGCCCACTAAAAACAATCACTCCTTTTTTTTTTCCTTCACTTCTCTTGCCATGCCGGGGCTGGAAAAGACAAACCTATAGAGATGTCTGTGAACGGGCTCCACTTCATGCACAACAGCCTGCCCTTCTTTTAGAAATGCCTCAAATAAATAATGCATGCGTACTAACACACACACACACACACACACACACACACACACACACACACACACACACACACACACACACACACACACACACACAAAAACACTTGTTCCATTGTTTTTCTAAACCACCTTCACCCTCCATTACCCTTATTTTTGATCGAAGTTGAAGAACCTCCGTGTTGACCAATATCAGCACAAAGCAGCACACAATCAGTGGTTCTTGGGTCGATTGCAGTGATGTACTGTAAATGTGTGGGCAAAAAAAGAAAAGGCAGTTGTGGAAGAGCAGAATTGTGGTGCTATGTGATGATCTCCAGTCTCAGGATTTGAAAGGCATGAGTCAATGTTTTCTAAAGCAGCACCCTGGCTTCCTCGGCATGAGCGAGTACTAACAAAATGCATTATTAAACATACAAGTGCTACGAGTTACCTTGTGTGGTGCTGCAACATTTAATTAATTGAACATTTTGGTTGCAACAAAGGGGGGGTTAAATCAATTTGTTCACTTGTTTCTCTGGTGTGTAGCCACTTTATGTAATTCTCCTCGTTCATGCACTTCAAGTAATTCTAGGAAATGTCCTGATCAGGATGCAGTATATCTTACATTATTCTCCCATCTGAATGAAACATGAAGTGTCTTTATAATTTAATTAGACCAACCTTCTGGTTGCAAAAACGGGGTGTTAAATCATTTTGTTCGCTTATATATTTCTTTCTTATAATTCTCACGTTTGTGTTTTGGTTATCACTTTGTCCTGAGATGCTGGGAAAATAAGAGTGAGAGGGAAAAGGGCCTCCGTGAGAGTCACCTGTTCTGCAAGCCAGAATTCCCATGGCTCCCAAAGGCCAACATGCCCTGAGTTACTGCTCGGTCCTTCAACACAACACTCAGCATCTCAGATTTTTGTTTTGGAGGACCAGCCAAATGTATTATAAAATTTCCAAATTCTCATGTGTTCCTCATGTATGCCTTATGCCTTATGTTATGTGGACATTTGGTCCTCACAAAGGACTGGGGACATCATGCATACATTCATGTACACTTGTACACATTTGTGTCTTTACTATCCTTGAGAGGACCTAATACAGATAATTCGTGCAGATAAATCTGACCCTGACCTCAGTTTTGAAAAGGAAACTTTATTTATTTATTTATTTATTTATTTTTAAATAAAAGCTGCACTACTTTAAAAAAAAAAAAAAAAATGTGATAAGTACCCACAAGGTCCATCCTGTCAGATATGCAGATCCTTATGGGAACATGTGGTCCCCCTCACACACTTTCACTTACAGTCCATGTTATAACCTTGGGCATTTTATTTTGACACTTTATGATTTCCACTGCTGACAATAGGCAGAATATTTAATTTACCCATTGCTTCCTTTTTAGCTACTGATTGATTTCATTTATAATCTGTTCTGTTTACATGTTTTTTACTGTCTGTACACTAACTAAAGGAAATTCTCATGTTCTCAGTGCAGGAGTAGTTGTATTTCTCGTAGGGTAAAAACATGTTTAATGAGACTATATGTTTACATACTGGATTAACGATGCAGTTTATTTTTCCTACAATATCAATGGTATGTCAAATAAGGAAATCTACAGGAGATAGAAACGGTGGTATATAGTGATATCTTTTACTCTCCACTCTCTGTTTTTTTAGTTTTGTATATTCAGGGTGTTTTTTTTCTAGACAGTATAAAAATAATAATAATAATAATAATAATAATAATAATAATGTGAACAATACTGACAAGAATGAAATGGATGACCAAATGATTTGTATATAATATAAGAATATTTATTTTAAGTGCGAAATCGGTATTTACAAAACATTTTTTCTCCCGAAATGACAAATACAGTGGAAATGGCACAAAAATACATACAAAACACAACCCCAAAAATAATCCAATAAATAAATTAAATACTTTATGAGGAATGGTAACAAGATGATAAATCAGTGCGGGCTGTTTCTATAAAATCACACAGTCAAAATAAATATTAAATACGACTATAAATAAATGCATTTGTACGTCTTTGTGGCAAAATGTATTGCTTTTCAAGGGTATTTATCGAAATTGGCTTTTCAGCAGATGGAACGTCATGTAGATGGTTTAGAAAAAAATGAGTGTATGGAGAAGTGGGGTGGATAAGCCTTTACAGCATATGCGTAAGGAACATCTCTATCTAGTTAGAGGAGTCAATATCAAGTATGTGAAAGAAAAAAGTCCAGAAGAATTCCCAAGCCAAATCAGTGATCACAAATGCAAGAATAAATTAATCAAAATATGTATCTCTGCAATTCTGCTGGGTCAGGCAGGCCGCAGTTTCCCTCGCAATGTTGCTTGTGTGTTATCAACATGCCTCCTTAAATCTCTTTTCATTCTGGATACATGTTCTGAGGTTTGTGGTAGCCATGGCTGTTCATTCGTTGTAAATGGAGCCCATCTGTGAGCTCACTATGTGTGGTGTAGCGAATGACTCAAAAGTGATGTCTAAAGGTAGATCATAACGGGATCCAGGGAACAGTGCATGGCCCTGAGGCAATACAGCCATGGAGGATGCTGGGTAGTGGTGAGAAGACAGATAGTGGGCTGGGTGTGTGGGATGTGGAGTGTAGTTCCTCTCCGTGTCAGGCTCTTGCTTTAGGGCGAAGTTGCCACTGATGCTGAGGGGTGGCGTGAGAGGGCCATCGTAAGGCGGCGTACCGTTACTACACTCATTGGGTGAGGGATTCTCATACGTTGGTCCTTTGAACCCCTTCAGGTGAAGAAGGTGGGAGGCCTCCAATGAGCCGTAGGGTGGGCTGGGAAGACCAGGTGAAGGGAAACTCAAAGTGTGCGTCTGCTGAGCGCCCACTGCTTCCAACGGTCCACTCTTCTCGTCCAGTTTAGTCAGCAGCATGGCTGTAGGACCCAGCTGGATGCAGCCGGCCACCAGGTTGCTGGTGGGCTGTGAGAGCCCTTTGCAGAGCGTCTCTAGAAAACCATTACTCTCTGGGGACTGGCCATTCTCAAGAACCTCTGATAACGCCCAGATGTAGTTGCGCGCCAGTCGCAGTGTCTCGATCTTGGACAGTTTCTGTGTCTTGGAATAGCATGGCATGACTCGTCGTAGGTTGTCCAGGGCGTCATTCAGTCCGTGCATGCGTGTGCGCTCTCGGGCATTCGCTTTGACTCGACGGGCACGGAAACGCTCAATCCTAGCTTTTGTCATCTTCTTCTTCTTAGGTCCCCGACGTTTTGGTGCCTTTTCCCCATCTAGTCCACACTCTCCGTCCTCCTCTTCCTCTTCCTCTTCCATGTCCTCACTGCCGAGATCCATGGGGATGCGGCTATTCCTTCTGTTCAAGTTGTAGGGGTCTCCTATCTCTGGTGTCTGCTCCCCGTCTTGAGAGCTCAGGTCTTCCTCGATCCAGCCCAAAGAGCTGACCAACTCAGTCACATCTCCAGGCTTCCCGTACGGTTTGGTCATCATTGTGATCTGAGGGCACAGAGGCATGCAGACGTTAATGCAACAAATAATATTTAAAAGAGCATTTGGATCAAATAAATAAAATGACATTTGAATATTGAGTGAAATATTACCTCATTCAATATTACCAGGGTCTGACACTGACTAATTTGTGAAGTGAAGATGCTATCGGGTTTCAGCACTAAACAGCGGACAGCTCAGAGCTCAAACTGCCTCCAAGGAAATATTCTCACCAAATTCACCTTGCTGCTTTGGCTTCACAGATATTAAAAGAACTGATCATGCACGGCATTGTTCATCTCCTATGCATGATATAACTAGAAACAAGTGTCCACTGGGACAGAAAATAACAGTTGCAACTGAACAAAATGGGTTATGTGAATTCGTTTAACCTAAACTGACCTGACACAGCAGCATGTTAAAAAAAAAAACAATAATAATAATTTACATATATATAAATCATTTTTACAGGGTGCCTTGTCGTTATCTTTCGAGAAGCTCTCCATCTAGGACACGAGCGGATTTAGGCGGATAAAGCGCTCGCGGATTTAATTTCTGCAGTCTCTAAAGCAAAGTCAGCAGACAAGCAGACTGATGAAACTCGGATAAATCGGATTCGCTTAAGACTGTTGAATAAAAAGTTATTGGAAGTACACGGAGATCCTTGTGCATGTTTGATTTGTGCTTATTATTATTATTATTATTATTATTATTATTATTATTATTATGCGCAAACACATAGGCTAAGCAGTGAGCAGGACATTTTTTTTTTACACTGTGATATCAAAGACACTCTACTCTGAAGTCTTATAAACATGTCATATAGGATTATGCAATTAATCACAGTGCATTTTACATGTTAATAAATAATCAATTCCAGGCGTAATCTCTTACCTGTTTGGCCTATCACACAGTTCCGTCCAAATGTTCTTGAAAATTCCGGAAACAAGCACAGGTTTGTCAGCTTCTGTTAAACCTCGCAGTAACAGATTCCCAGGTGAGTAGCGGCTCTCCCTCAGCTCTCCATGCGCCTCTGAGCGTCTCTCTCTCTCTCTGTCCGAGACGGGATTCCGTTTTGACCTTTCTAGAGAAGCATATAAGCCCCGCCCACAGCCACACCCCATCTTATGCGCGTGGCGGGCTCGTGGCTACAAGTTTGATGAGTGTCACTCATTCACCGGGCTTTGTGTGTGCGCGCGTGCGTGAGAGAGAGAGAGAGAGAGAGAGAGAGAGAGAGAGAGAGAGAGAGAGAGAGAGAGATATTCGGAAACAGCAAAACTTCGTTAAGAAAGATTTTACTGTTTATCAAGTCTAATGATACATTAACATACTTAATTAGTCAGTGCATTGGAAATAGATTATAATAATAATAATAATAATAATAATAATAATAATAATAATAATATGAAACTGATTATAAAAGGCTGATAACCTTTTTTTTTTTTTTTTTTTTTTACTTTCTGACCAATAGCCTATTTTTATTTGTGTTTTATTATCCCCAAAATTATCTCTATCAATTTTGTATTTTGTGACTTTACAGCCTTTATAGTCTATCTCTAATTTCCAGATATAACCAGGACAAAGTTTAATGCGGGTTAACCAAGAATCTAATAATTTTGTTTATAAAATAAAACAAATACAAAAATGTATCTGTGTTTGATAGAATTATGAACAAGAGATTTACTATTTTACTATTACATACTGTTTTAGGTCATTTTTCTGTAATTGGCTTTTTAAAAATAGTTTATTTAAATATTATTTTTATAAGCAAAAAAAATCATGTCGTTTGTTTTTTTGTTTGTTTGTTTGTTTAAAATCAGCATGGTACCCAGGTAACAATTAGGTTCCGGGAATAAATCGTTTGATTTTCCAGGAAAGTTTTTCTGTAATCATTTCTTAGGACGTTTCTGAGAATGTTCTCCTGACCTTCTGGTAACTTGCTCTAACCAGAGATGGTTCGTAGAACGTTGTCCTAACGTTAGGGGGATCTGTTAGCAGACCATATCGTATAAGCTACTGATACAAACCTTGATTGTCATGTGGTTCCGTTAAGTTTGTATCTAACAAAACAGAACGGACACACTCGCTTTGATATTTGTGCTACCCCGATTTAAACACGCGCTACAGACTGTCCATGGAATTATGCAACGCATTCACAACCAATCAGGATGCGACCAGCACTTACAACTCTGAAATTCTGACCGCAGGCGTTAATGTAGTTGGAGAGCAGCAGGAATGTGTTTCTGTTTACAAAAAAAAAAAATGCATTCTGTTGTTGTTGTTCTTGTTGTTGTTGCAGTTTTGCGTGCATCAGCTCTGTTCGGAAATAGCCCAGATCTTAACCACTGCTTATATTCAGCACAGACTGCACTTTTTAGACCGGGATAAATCAACATTACACGGGACAGGATTTCAGCAGGAAAAGTAAAACTCGGCGTGTCTCCCTCCGGCTGTGCGTAAACGGTTGTGACAGCTTGGCGCGGTGTGTGTGTGTGTGTGAGTGTGTGTGTGTTAGTTCATTCATTCTTTCCTTCCGCTCATTATCGGCTCAGTCCACCAACCTCAACTGCCCTTAACTTTGGTTTTACGCGACTGTTAATGTCGGTTACAGTTACGTGTAAACGTGTAAACGTTATAAATTAGTGCTCTTCTTTAACCTGGAATTAATAGGAAGCTCAACTGTTCTAGCCTATTTATATCAGACATAACCTATGATTCCATTTTTGTTTATTTATTTAGTTAGTTAGTTAGTTAGTTAGCTAGTTATTTATTTATTTATTTATTTATTTATTTATTTATTTATTTTATTTAATTTGTGTGTGCACAAAGAAGTTTCTGTCTTATACAAAATGCAGAGACACACAAATGCACCATATGTGATTTCCCGGATTTCTGTAACCGCACGTGACCTCACACTGATCCTATTGTGCGCGCGAGACGGACACACGCTTCTCTCCTCTGCTTCACCCCAATCCCCCTCCCTCATGATTTACACTTTTTTTAATTATTAGGCTATTATTATTATTATTAAAGGTGTGATCTACTGATTAAAAAGGAGAACTAGGCAAAGTTTGGGGGGTTTTTTTAAGTGAAAGGTTGACGTTTCCATCGAGGTTTTATTTTTATTTTTTAACGCACTGTTATCTTCACCAAACTAAAGTTGTCCAAAATCAATATCCCGGCAATTAAAGTTCTGGTGAAGAGACCCCACCCTCTCTGTCTCTCTCTGTCTCTCTCTCTCTCTCTCTCTCTCTCTCACACACACACACACACACACACACACACACACACACACAAATGGATTAAGCCTAATGAATTAGCTAATCCCTGTCTCTCTTCAATCTGTCTACTGGAAATAAAAATTAGGTTACAGGCAGCAATTAGGCTACTATCCAGGACTAGAGTGAAATGCACACATTTGGAAACAGAAAACAATAAGAAATTAATGATGCTTATTATTTAATGTGCACATAATGTGTTCAAAAGGTATTGCACTTTTATCTATCACTTTTATTTATCTTATGCTTCACAGAGGGATTATAACTTAGGTCTACGCGCGCGCATGCATGTGTGTGTATGTGTGTGTCAGCGTGCGCGCGTGTATACATGCATGCGTCGTCACTGCAACAATCGTATTTGTTATTAAGACATAGCCTAATAAATGTAAACGGGGTTTTTTTTCTCCCTGAATGATCAGATAGAATAGAAAATTCTCTCGACTGTGTCCTGGTCCTATGTTGGCTTTAACTACCCTCATATTTGGCGTTTGGTGTGATTAAATGTGTTTAATGGCATCCACTTAATGAAACTGCTTCAATTTATATTCTAAAAACTCTAATTAATTGAACCAAAATCGAACTTTTAAGCCAAACTCTTGTCTATAAATGAGCAGATGGTCGTTTATGTGCGAGAAGAGGGGAGGGGTGTATGTGCTCAGTGCGCGTTCACGCCTCCGCTCCTGATTCACACCGTGCTCGCGCTCCTGGTGACGTGTTCGGTTCTGCACCCTGGGTTTCGTTCTAATAAAGAACCCTGTAGTAAGAACACATCATATAAACAAGGCTGTGCACGACAGCTACACACACTAACCACACACGTGATAAAGTGTTTTTCCTACCCTACCATATCATACAGTTCTACACTGCACTGAACACAGTCACAAATGCACAAAGTACAAAACAATCATATCAGTGTTGGTAATTATTACATAGTAAATGCATTTAAATGGTAGGTCCTTGTAGGCGGTTTAAGACACAACTTAGAATTTTGCTGGTGCTGAAGTTTGTTCATTGATCTGCATTGTTATTTGGTAGAGCTTGCATGTTCTCGCCATGCTTCAGGGGTTTCCTGCTGGTACTCTGGTTTCCTCCACCAGTCCAAACACATGCGCTGTAGGCTGATTGGCATCTATATATTGTCCGTAGTGTGTGAATGGGTGTGTCAGTGTATGTGTGATTGTGCCCTGCGATTGGTTGGCACCCCAACTATCCAGGGTGTCCCCTGAATTGTACCCTGAGTTCCCTGGGATAGGCTCATGGCTCCCCACGACCCTGTGTAGGATAAGCAGTACAGAAAATGGATGGATGGATGGATGTTATTTGGCAATGCAACCACTGCAGGTTGCACACATCTGAAGGCACGTGTGACTATTTTTCTTGAGGTTTTTTTTTTCTGACACCTAAACTCTGTAGTATCTGACACCTAAACACTTATTCTGTACCATGAAACTAAATTGGCACTACATAAATATGTCTTCAAAACAAAACTTTTTTAACCATTATGTTGTTGTTTGTAAAAAAAAAAAAAAAAAAAAAAAAAAATTAAAAAATCAATAAATTATAATAAAACTAAAAAAAAAAAATTAATCTAAGGAATTTGATGAGAAATGAGAAAATCCCACATTTTGTGAAAATCTACAGTGTTGGAGAGATGTGAAACATGATGAAACACAACCTCTTCTGCACTATTCATGTAAATGTGTGAGTGTGTGTGTGTCTAAATGAGTGACTGTGCTCATTTAACTGTGTTCTGTCCCATATGAACGAGAGATCATGTGTGTGTCAACAGTGTGTGTACTCTGTGTAAGTGTGTTACGCTTCCCCGAGGCTCCCTAAGTGACCCCGCTTCTCTGTAACCTCACATCCCCGGAGTGTTTACAAAGTCCTGTGTCACACCTGTGTCACAGAAATGAACATTCCTGACCTCAAGGGAATGCTTTTTCACATGACCTCACTTTCTATACTTTCCTAATGTTCCTTTAAGTCTCCATGAAGTCAGATGATCTCTGAACATGAGACGTTAGGCCACGGCTGCGTCCCTCCTGTTGAGAGAGTTCAGAGTTCAGGCCAGAGCAAAATGAAACAGCTTCTCAAACTCTCATGACTCTGAGCACGTGTTTTAGATCTGCATCAGGTCACACTTTATGTTTGACATCTATATCAAGGCCTGTGGGAGAAATGACACCTACTAGATTGTTGTCGATTAATGTAATAAATACAAAATAATAATAATTAGTAACTTATATTGTCAGTTGATGTTGCCTTATCAGGTCAGCTTGAAACAGTAAGTCAACCAATGTTGTTTAATAGCTAAGCCAGCATTATCTGCATTATTTTTCTTTTCCTAAACCAAGAAAATGAATTTGAAAAAATAACAATTCAAAGCCAAATAGAATGAAGGGAAATAGTAAAAAGAAAACACTTTTTTTTTGTGTGAATGTACATTGACATTTATGTGAATGATGATAGTTATGGTTTCCATCACAGCAAAAACAATACAATATAAGGATTGAATATATGATTTTGTATGTTTTAATCATGCAGTTTATTGTTTTCATTCATGAATAATGTCAAACATACATTATATTTTAAAATTGTGATTAACAGAAATGCAGTATATGAATAAAAAGGCATTCCGGAGAAAAACTGTAATCATTATACAGCACCAAAAATGTAACTATCGACTGATTTTTAAAAAATAATAATAATCTGTTACATTGAATGACATTTCAATAGACGGAACGTCTGTTAATCCAATTTAAAATCTATTGTTTGACAATAGTTATGAATAAAAACAATAGCATTATATTAAAAAACATATAAAAGCATTTATCCATATTTTGTATTGTTTTTCTTCATGAATAACATCAAATGTATCTTTTAATGGGGATTAACAGAAATTCAGTCTACTGAAATGTTCAGTAAATCATTTATGCTTTTATCTATCGATAAAATAAAATAAAAAAATTAAACAGAGAACACTTTTAGCTGTACCTTTAAGCAAATATGTACAAAATTGGACTGTAATGTTTATACACCACCAAACAATTTACTTGTTTTATTTTGAAATGTGTTACTATTGAAACGTCTACTTTGTTCTCTGTTTATCATTACGATTATTGTAATATATTTTAATATACTTCCAGTAATCAATTTTCTGTTGTTGTTGTTTTTGTTGTTGTTGTTGTTGTTTTTTGTTGTTGTTGTTGTTTTCTAAAAAATATCTTTAAATCACTGAAAGCACAATGTTTTATTATACTATCGTTTTAATTGCTGGTGATGTATTCTTTGACAGTGTAAACCCTTTACATCTTTGAGCCATATATATTTCTCTTTATTATCTTTCTGTAAAAAAAAATATCTAAAAAAAATAAATTAAAAAAATAGTATTTTGAATGACCCTAACCTAGACTGTAAAGAAAAGGGGGACATTTTAAAAACATTTTGAATTAACAATCAACATTAAAAACAAACCCTAACATTCCATGCACTCTTGTTTCGTAGACTGATGTCTTCTTTTCATTATAATTTCCTCATTAATTAGAACTTGTTCCTCCATATGGTATTTCACTGTGTGAAACTAACAAAACCAGTGAAGATTTAGCAGAAGGCCGACAGGACATTAAAAGCCCATCTCTGAGCAAGTGAATCCACCCCCTGTCAACACGTCAACCCCAATAACACAAGTTTGTTGTCTACATCTCATCTTTCACAATAGAGTAGTGTTTCTCCACGTCTCTCCAGTGAGCCCATTGTGGTGTTATTAATATTACTGTGTTGTCATTTCTAATGGTTGAGATTCCTTTCCTGTGTGCAAAGAAACCAAAAAACCACAACTCTTGCCACAAGTGAGTTATCCCTTGCTTGTGTCCCAGGGGAGCAGTTTGGAGAGGAAAGGGGGGACATGTTCGCTTCTCTGACAGATGGGTCCTTGTTCCTGGCTTTTTCTCTCCCTCTTTCTCTCACTCACTCCCTCGATCCAAAACACAGACACAGACACACTCGCTTACACTGAGACTGCACGAATACAATAGGAATTAAAGCCAGGCACACATGCTCCCTCTAGCCCTCCTGAAAGCTGAGCCCCTTGTAGTAATAATAAAAGAAGGGTGTATCGGGGTGACGGGCATCAAACTGTTGGGTACAACTTTCCATGCAAATGAGGAACTTAAAGGTCCTGAAATAAGCATTCTGGTCTGGGTTGGTGATAATTATTCAACAATTATATTGATAAAAGCTAGATAAAGGTAAAAAAAAAATTACAAGACAGCTCTGTGTGTGTGTGTGTGTGTGTGTGTGCGTGTGTGTGTGTGTGTGTGTGTGTGTGTGTTTACTGAGGTTAAGGTTTGAGTTTGATTTAGTGTCAATTAGGTGCATTAATAAATATATCAGTGGAAGGTCCTCACAAAGATAGTAAGACTTATTAGTAGTGTGTGTGTGTATGTGTGTGTGTGCACGTGTGGGTGCTTGTACGTGTGTGTGCATGCGTGTGCATGTGTGCATGTGTGTGTTTACTGAGGTTAAGGTTTGAGTTTGATTTAGTGTCAATTCTCTGCATTAATAAATATATCACTGGAATGTCCTCACAAAGATAGTACGACGTAGTTTGTGTGTGTGTGTGTGTGTGTGTGTGTGTGTGTGTGTGTGTGTGTGTGTGTGTGTGTGTATGTCAGCATTTTATCAGATACGTTTTAAAGTCCCAAAACGGCAGCCCTGATTTTTTTTTTTTTTCTTTTTTTTTTTTTGCTCAATGGACCTGAATGTATGAGTGTTGCACACAGGATCCTATGGGACTGCCATGCAGGACAACTGAGTCCCAAGTCCCCTCAATCATACAGAATAGCAGAGAGGCAGTGCAAACCCAGCATGCACTTTTACCCTTAATATCTATCAACACTGGCTTGACTACTATGAATTATTTCCTGTCTTGATTAGCAACCATCATGGCCAGTGAATGCGAAATGAAGCGGCCACTCGAGCTAACGCAGTCGCATGGGAGGCCGCAGGGGCCGGTCTGCCAGTTTGCGTAAATCAATCCCATATTATATCACAAGCCCAGCACATAATTGCAAGCGTAAAATTGCCCATTTAGACACTATGCCACCTGCAACCCCTCTCTAGACATTCTGCTTCACTGCACTGACATTAACATGGCTGGAGGAATTGAGGATGGCAGACAGCTTTGTGGATACATTGATGACCAGACAGTGCCTTTTAAAGGCTGTGTAAGATGTATGGTCGTGGAAAGCAGTGCTATTGGCTTTTCTTTTTAATGCACTCTTCAGAGAAGAAAAAAAACTCCCGCTTAGTTCATGTATCTTTGTATGAGTTTGGATTTTGGAAGTTTTAGTATTATGTTTAAGAGTCTTAAACAAACCTGTATGTACATATTGCATGGATAGCCTAAGACATTTGGAGTACTTCATTTAAATCTGGAGCACTTAAAGGTTCCTCGGTTGTTCCTCTTTTTAAAGATATTAAAAAGAGTTTCTTTTAGGAAGCTAAGAACTATCTAAAGAGCCTTTTTTTTTTGTAAGAGTCTAGAGGAACTCTTGGTGAAGTGTTTGTCTTCCATAAAATGAAGAAAATAAATGAGGTTTTGTTTAAGCAAAGCAGAGAACACTGTGTCGCAGTCAGGCTAAAGTCTTCATCACATCAGTGTTCATCCATTCCTGTCCCTGAACCTCAGCCCTGTTTGTGATGAACTGAGAGAGAGAGAGAGAGAGAGAGAGAGAGAGAGAGAGGGCGGAAGGGAGGAGGGGATTCCATCTGCCAAGCCGGCTGTCCTTTGGGATGTGGGCATACCCCAAGGGGCTTTAGCGGGGTGGGGGGGGAAGAGCCTGAATGGATTGCACCCATCCACTAATCAAGGGCCGTAATCTTTATAAGCAAACACAATGCACAGATTTTGTCCGTTCGTGGTGCAACCCACAGCTACAAACCTAATCATCAGAGAGAGATTCATAAGTATCATAAACACAACGGCAATAAGACTGACATTTTGCAATTAATCACTGAGGCGAGCCGATTTGCCAGGATTTATTTCATTAAATTAAAACAGTTTTGTGCATTTGGCAGCAGGCCATGAATCGGTTGTGATCAGGTGCACACTACCCACAAGTGGCACAGTCTGATTCCCACTGTGGGTTTCTGCAAACGTAATGCGAACACAGCATGCACACACACACGGGCATGGGCACACACACACACACACACACACACGGGCAACTTTAGTCCAATTTCATACCAGTGGATTAAAAAGAACTCTTAGGTAAAACATTATTGCAGTTCAGTGCTGATTAATGTGTGGTCTGGAACTGTGTCTGCTATTTTGCGTTGAATACAAAAATGTTCACGCATAAAAAATAAGGCTTAGTTTAGTTTAGTTGAGACTTTTTTTTTTTCTTTTTGGGTTCCATAATGACCCAACAGGAAGAACACGTAATAATTCCTCCAGCAGGACAACCAAAAGCTTGTATATACAGTAAGCTATATACTCTTAAATCTTCCCCCTGTACCACAAGAGGTTAAATGAAGAACCTCACACAGAAAAGGTTCTGAGAAGATCCAGGTTACAAAACCACCTAGATCCATTAAACACCCAAATAACCTTTGGGGAACCACTTTTTAGAGTGTGTCCAACTATGAGAACTTGTTTTTTTGCTACAGCCCTACGCTAAAGTTGATTTCCCAAAGCCCCACACTGTTACTACATGATTCCCACGTGCATATGGATGTTTGATGCCGAAACAGAAAAAGCAGCTGGAAAGGCTTGGGCTTAAGTGAGACGAAAAGTGATTGTTTGTTGGCCACATGAAAGAAAGACGGACTCAATAAAAGGAATCAAGTTGCATCAGGTTTCATGGTCTCTTGTCAGCTTGGTGCTGCTGAGAAGGGTCTCGGTCTGGAAGGTGAGGGTCCACACGGGCGAAATGGTGCTAAGCATCCTATTGATTGTGCCACTCCTTCAGGGCAAAAGCAACTTCAGAGCCTTAGTTAACTCCCTTCCAGCCGCCTGAAAAGCTTATGGATTCGTTGGCTGTCTTTAAGCTGCCTGTCCTCCGGCGTATTGTTTTGTGAGCCTTGCACAGTCAATATTAAGCTTGGCTAATGTGATATAGAGGCAGCTGCAGGAGCTCCAGTTATTACCATGACACTGCAGAGTGAGGGGTGTAATACCATTAAAAATAAATCAGTTGGTTTGATGATTTGGCATGGTGGAGGGATTTTGTAAGGCATTTGTTGAGGCAGTTGCTATAATTCTATTATGTATTCTGGGAGAAGCTCAGAGGAACAATTGAAGCCCTTCCCCTAATTCGGCATAATTCAATTTATTTTCACCATTGGCCTTAACAAAAATAAAGACGAGAATGTGGAAAGAAGTTTACTTTTTCAATTGGAAAATCGGCACCATTGGAGATCATTTCAAGGGGCTTTTCTGATATACAGGCAGGTGCACACCTTTTTGACAATTTTCAGCTGCAGAGATCCTCTTCTTTATATACATAAATCAGTGGTTAACCCGGGCTAGTGAATATTACAAATGGCATTCATTCTTCAAAAATATTAGCTCAAGGCTTTGTGTGTGTATGTGTGTATGTGTGTGTGTGTGTGTGGTGGGAGAAGAGGGAGCTGTGGTGGAGTTGACTAAGAGATTTAGGGAAACGTGAGGCCTAGAAATTAATCTTTTTAATCTGTGTCTGCTCAGCAGACTCCTCTTTGGATTACCGGACACTTTTTAAAGTGTGCACGTGAGGCAGATTTGGCTCTGCCTCAACGACTTAAACCCTTAAATCCCAATCATACCCCACACCCCCCAAACCACCATCACCCCAACCTTCCCCCAGGAAAATATAGCCTATATTGCAACAAATAGTCTGTCTATATACTGTACATTATATTTAATAATGTTTACAGTGCACTCATCTGTAATCCAGCCTTCCATTCCCAAATATAAATGGACAGAGAAGTGTTACTCCTCTGTATTAATGTGTTATGGCTGGTTATAAGTAATATCTATGATGTTAGCATTACATTAAGCCTTTCAGACCGAGAAGGTTGACTGATTGGTTAAGAAAAAAGAAATCTCCCGTGGACATGAATATGTATTGTCAAAATTATTTTTCAGCCCTATTTATCAAGGTTGATCAAGGACAAGAAACCTATATTTTGTTTTTTGAATATTGAGGATAAAAATCTGAAAAGTCTGAAGGGGTTAAACAGGAAGAGTAATCCTGATCCAGCACAACATGGACACTTCTTTGCTCACAGATATAATTCCGTTTCCTCAGCATGTTAGAAAATCACCTAGCAACTGTGCTAAACTCTAAGCAACGATAGGATATCAGTGTCTTCCCCATTGAATTGACATATTTTTGTTTTTTGTGATATTTGAAATAATAGTTGTTATAAACATTGAAATAAAGTCATTGAAATAAACAACTGCTATGCTGCCTGACTAAATGCCAAAAACCCTGATTGATATTTTTGTCAAATTCTCAACAGTGGATGAATAATTACAGAATTATACCTACCCCATATCTAATTTTCTGACTGTTAGCTATTATGTTTAGATGGACTTAAGTAAAAATGTTAAGTTATGTTCCTGCAATTGTATTTGTAATTGCATTTGCAATTGCAAATTCACTTCTATTTATTACATTACCAGTATATATACGCTCCCTTCTGCACATTGCATTGCACCTTGCATAGCTGTACATAGCATCTGTTCGGCTTATTATTATAATTATTATAATTATTATTATTATTATTATTATTATTATTATTATTATGTGTCTTGCTGTCTTGTTTGTTTGTATGTACCGGAAGCTTCACTTACCAAATTCCTTGTGTGTGAGCACACTTGGCAATAAAGCATTTTCTAAATCTGATTCTGTCTGTTAGTGTGTGTGTGTGTGTGTGTGTGTGTGTGTGTGGCCTACACTGTTTAAATGAAGGCTCATTAAGTAAACTATGGGGGATCTTATGTATATTGCTTTTGGAACAATACAAGCTTTAACAATCTTTACAGCAAGGCTCTTGAGGGCACTTTTAAGTGTTTCCAAGACCAATAACATGACCCAACAACCTAAACACTCTTGGGGAAAGGGGCTTCCTCTGTCACTCGAAAGGTTAGCTGTGTGGTTATATTGGTGTATGGTTATGCAGAACCTCAAAACGACGATTCTAAGCAGATCCAATTTACAAAAGCTCTAACTATTAACCATCCAAAAACTTTTGAGGAACTTTTTTTCTTTCTTTTTCTTAGAATCCCGTAGGCTGTGTCAAACTAGTACTCCGCCTATGCTTAGAATATTAGAGCTATAACAATGCAACTTTGACACACGACCTAGCGCGGTCTAATGTGTAGTTTGGTACGCAGCCTTGCTTTAATCTAATCTACAGTCCAAATGACAAAACGCGGAAGCGCGCGCAGGGCCGTTGGTGTCACAGTGGGGGGCGCGAGCGTGTCACTATTGTTCTGTCACAAGACACAAACGGCGATTTCAAGGCCCATTGAACGCGCGATGGATTGGACCTAAAATCCAACTCGGGGGCGGAGGCTGAGCGCTTCAATTATCGGATGAAAGACGCTGATAGTTAACATCAGTTTACTGCTGTATGCTTTACACGTCTTAAGTTTATTGTCAGTGTAGGCCTGGGAGATGATGCTAATGAAATCAGATTGTGCAATATCGGTTATGTTCACGTGTGCTGCACATCAGATTAGATTAGATAGTCCTACATTGCAAGATTTTTTTAAGCCCTCTTTGGTTGCCACGGTGTCATGTCAGCCATCAGTGAGCTTCTCATATCAAGCTTCCTGAGATCACAGATTTTAATTCGTACCGGATTTGTGATTTTATTTTTCTGCCACACATCATAAACCTACTGTTTTTGCTGTTACTGTTTTGCTATAAGTTCTTTTTTTTTTTTTAATTCCACTGGACAAACATTGAAACTGGTCATAAATTGTGTAAGACATGTGTTTGTTTGTTTGTTTGTTTGTATCAGAAGCCTGTTCCCGGCCTATCCTGTTTATTTAATTTGAGAAGCATATCATGAGCAAACATAGAAAGAGATAAATGATATGCAGCGTGGGAAAATGTTAATCCATTCATAATATAAAAATAGGATTCATAAAACATTAATAAAACAATAAGTAAATAAACAACCAAATACAGCAAGCAAACAAACAAATAAATAAATATATTGGAAGTTGAATTAGAAGACTTAAGAAATGCCTATAATAAACCAGGCTTAAGAAATGCTGACATCTAGTGGCCGCAATCTTTACACCGCTAGATACATGTTTGTTTATTTACTATCATATACATGTATGTGCTATATACATATATATATATATATGACCTAAATCATCATCCGATTTTCACACAAGTCCTAAAAGTAGACAAAAAGAATTAAACAAATTAAACAACTGAGACAAAAATTTATTTATTGAGGAAAATCCAGTATTAAAATGTGGATATTCCAAATATCCAATAGGCTATATATCAATATATATACATATCTTTGAGTGGCAAAAGTATGTGAACCACTAGGATTGGCAGTTTAATTGAAGGTGAAATTAGAGGCAGGTGTTTTCAATCAGTGGGATGAAAATCAGGTATGAATGACTGCCCTGTTTTATTTAAAGATCAGGGATCTATCAGAGTTTAATCTTCACAACACATGCTTGTGGAAGTGCGTAATGGCACGAACAAAGGAGATTTCTGAGGACCTCCGAAAAAGGGTTGTTGATGCTCATCAGGCTGGAAATGGTTACAAAACCATCTCTAAAGAGTTTGAACTGAATCTAGAGAGAAAGTGGGTCATGCAGCAAGACAACGACCGTACGCACACAAGTTATTCTACCAAAGAATGGTTAAAGAAGAATAAAGTGAATGTTTTGGAATAGCCAAGTCAAAGTCCTGACCTTAATCCAATAGAAAAGCTGGTGAAAGACTTGAAGCAAACAGTTAATGTGAGGAAACCCACCACCATCCCAGAGTTGAAGCTGTTCTGTATACAGCAAAATCACCAGTGTTGATTTAACACCCAGAGTGTTGAATTTACACCCTACAGTGTTTATATAAGTCCACTGGACTCAAATGAACACTCTGGGTGTTAATTCAACACTAGGAATTTTACAGTGTACTGAGGAATGGGCTAAAATTCCTCCAAGCCGATGTGCAGGACTGATCAACAGTTACACTATTCAGTATATCCACAACTTCTTCATGTTGGCCTGCCCTGGTGGGCAGCATGTTTGGACAGACATTAAGTACATCCCATTTGGACGAGGAACCTTTGGTCAAGCTGTCTTTTAAGGGTTCTTAGATTTAAGAAGTTACTTATGTGCTATTCATATGGAGATTTGTCTCACATTTGACATGTGACAAATGAAAAAAAAAACACTTGCTAGGGTAATATGAATGTTGAAAGACTCTGGTGTTATTTCACTGAAGTTGTAGGAGTCATATTAAAATTTAGGAGGCAAATAAGCTCCACTGCTTTCATGAATGTTGCAAAAATATTTGAACAGTACTGCTCAATCAATGAGACTTCAGAGATAATGGTTTGTTTTGGTCCCCTGTTGATTGATTGGTGGAAATGAAGGGTCACAGGTCAGTTTCCTCTTTCAACTTTCTAACCAACTTTATGAGAGTTCCTATAGAATTATTTCACTTAATTCCTGTTTGTGGGATTATAATATAATAATGCAACATCTAGAAATACAATACTGTACCTCAGTTGTGAGGCAGTAACACTACCCACTGTACCACAGTGAAGTTATTCACTGTATAAAACAAATGCACAAAAAATTCCACTTGAAAAGACCCTGATATTACTAAAGTTATTTATTGATATATATAGTATATTATCACAGACACCTGTGATTTCTTAGCTATTTGTTTTAGTTATACCAATCACCTTAGGAAGGAAGCTTGGCAGACAAAAGAAGCACCTATTACTCAAGAAATGCAATGGTATAAAAACAGACAAGTTATTAATATTTCTGCCTCAGGACTGTTCAATTTCTCCAACTCACTCTACAGACCCACACCTACACATGGACACGACATGACTTATATATGAAAACAAGCCGAGAGTCATGAAACGCTTTTTTTTTTTTTTTACAGCACACCTACACACTCTCTCTTGTCTCCTCATACACTCCTACAGTTTTCACACACAGTGCCTTCCTCATCACTAATCTTCTCTCTTTCTCTCTCTCTCTCTCTCTCTCTCTCTCTCTGTCTCTCTCGCTCTCTCTCTCTCTCTCTCTCTCTCTCTCTCTCTCTCTCTCTCTCTCTCTCTTTCTCTCTCTCTCTTTTCTCTTTCCCTCCCCCTCTCTGAGGATGCAGCGTCTCTGACACAGATTATCTTTTACTCTCTCTCATCCCTGTACAAAACCACAGTAACACATTACGAGAAGTACAGATATATAGTTATTAAAAGTAAAAAATAAAATGGCACCGAAAAGAGAACCATCGATAAAGAAGTCCCCATCAGGTGGAACATTACCAAGACTTGGACCTCCTTTCCCTTGTTCTGCCTCGACGCCTGCAACCCCAAAGCCGGTTCCAGAGCTCAAGCCTCGGCTACTGCGTCCCTCTGACTCTCCATTTGATCCCAGTACGCTGGAGGTAAGTAACGATCCTGCCACATTCAGGTCAAAATCCAGCATTTTAATAGTTTTTAGCTTGGATTACATTGCAGTGTATTCTGATATACTTAAACTCCATGTTAAATTAGGTCAACGATCTTCTTAACAATAACTATAAACTGACAGAAATCTACAAGACATAAAATCATTTGAGAATATCACAGCATTATCAGCATGTAGTCTTTTTTTCCAAAATATTCTAGAGCACCATTTATATATATATATATATATATATATATATATATATATATATATATATATATATATATATATATATATATATATATATATATTGCTATCTTGATTCATTTTTCCAAGGCTTACAGAAATCTGTGTCAACCCAGCCCCCCATATCTAGAGAGAATAGTAGTGCTATATCAAGATCTGGAAATAGGACACTGGTAAGGGAGGCTGCTTGATATACATGGTATATTGCCTGAAACATCAGCTTCAGCATGAAATGGCCTTATAATGGAATTAATAGTCATAATCTTCCCTTATGTGTGTTCAGACTTAGTAGGATTGGATTTTAATCATGTAATAGTGTATTAAGTATTAAGTGTATTCTTAAGACATGGTGTGAATTGTTTTAATCTGATCTCATGTTAGCTTTAAAATGTATTCGTCTTCATTATCATGCAAAACATTATAGACACATTAGAAATTTGTTGTACGTCATGCATCCTCAAGTGAGATATCATGTGCATTCATTAATACATTTTCCCACATTTAAACGAGGTAACAGTTTAAATCCTGGTCCAGGAGAGCCACAGTCCAGCACATTTTTAATGATTTCCCTGTTATAACACACCTGTTAAATCTGTTAATTAACTAGTGAGTTGAATCACCAAACTGAGCTGGACTCTGGACCAAGAGGACTGTAATTCCTAACCTCTGATCCAAGGCAAACCACTTGTGATCCGAATAGAACTGATTTGAATATCAGTGAACTTGGCAGACAGAGTTTAAATACCATAAACTCTCAGAATAAAGGCTACTATACAGTACAATTGCTTGTCACTTGTGTGGAAGCCTCAGTGGGTTGCCTCAGTGTCTTTTACACTGGTAAGTGATGGAAGTGTATCTTTAAAATTCACACACCAAAATTTCCTGTGCTAACTTAATACAGCATTCATACACAACATTGAAGAAAGAAACGTACGTGGACAGCAGATACACCCATTCCAAAATCATGGGCATTATGATTTTTTTTTCTGTTATAACAACCTCCACACTTCTGGAAAGGCTTTATTGAGAGCATTATTGAGGTCAGGCACTGATGTTGGGTGAGGAGGCCCGGGGCACAGTCGCGTTCTAATTCATCCAAAAGGTGTTTAGTGAGGTGGAGGTCAGAGCCACTCGAGTTCTTCCACATCAACCTTGGCAAACCATGTGTTCATGGAGCTTGCTTTGTGCACCGGGCATTGTAATGCTTGGACAGGTTTGGGCCTCTTTGTTACAGTGAAGGGAAAGCATACAAAGACATTCTAGACAACTGTGTGCTTTCAACTTTGAGGCTGAACCGCTGGTTTATTAATTTAATTCAATTCAATTCAATTCAATTTTATTTGTATAGCGCTTGTTACAATAGACATTGTCTCAAAGCAGCTTTACAGAAATATATAAAGACGGTATACAGATAGTAAAAGTGCAAATTTATGCCAGTTGAGCAAGCCGGTGGTGACTGTGGCAAAGAAAAACTCCCTAAGATGTTAAGAGGAAGAAACCTTGAGAGGAACCAGACTCAGAAGGGAACCCATCCTCATCTAGGTAACAGATAGTGTGAAAAAGTTCATTATGGATTTATATGAAGTCTGTTTGGCCTTAGAAGCAGCCGTAGTCCCAACAATCTGGAACTGGAGTAGATGAGAGCTCCATCCAGAGGTAGGACATCCGAAACGGATCAGGCAGGTCCGGAGAGCAGAGAGGATCAGGAACTATAGTATCTCCATAAAATCGTGTGTGGCTCGACAGAAGGAGAGAGGGAGAGAAAAGATTATTAGGACAGTGCTTAGCGTAACAGAAAGTCTAGTCAGGGTTATTCATTATTGTACACTGTAAAAAAATTACTGTAAATTTTCTGTACTGTAAAATTATCTGTAACTTAAAGCCTTAACCACTGAGCCACCACAACTAACTCGACTGGCGTTCATTGATTCAACCACCTCCACCACTGAATTAACTCCCACTAATAGTTTGCATTGAATCTATGCACGTTAGTTGTAGTGGCTCAGTGCTTAAGGCTTTGAATGACAGAGTAGAATATTGTGTGTTCATATCCCAGCACCATCAAACTGCCAACTTGGGTCCTTAAGCAAGACCTTTCAGCTCATTTGTATCCTGCATCAAGAGAAAATTGATTCTTTTTTTTTAAATCTTTTTTTTTTTTAAGTGTCAGATAAATTAGCAAACGTACTGGATTATGTGTAAAATAAAATAATACTATGTGAGATATTACAGTACCTTGCAGTAAATATGCTTTACAGTTGTTTACTGCACACTGTAAAAATAAATAAAAAGTGCTGTAAATTGGGCTGCCAGTAAAGTACTGTAAAATTTACAGAAAACAAATGGGAAACATACTTTGTACACTAAAGTACTGCAATGTCTTAACGCTGTATAAAATAACACAAGATACACCTGAGATAAAGATGAAGGATCTTGCCCAACCATGACAGCTTGGCAGGGATAGGAACTGAACATACAACCTTCTACTCTGTGACTCAAAGCCTTATCCACAGAGACACCATAACTACACCAGAACAACACTGCTAGCTGATTCAAATCATTTTACCACTGACTTCACTATAATATTTCATTATATCAGTGCAAGCTAGTGGAGCTAGTTGTGGTGGCTCAGTGTTTTTAGGTTTTGAGTCCCAAAAAAGGTGTTTGATTGGGTCCTTGAGCAAGACCCTTCTGCTCAGTTGTATCCTGCATCTAGCAAATGAGCAAATTCACTGCTGTATGTGCTATTTTATACTATGTAAGATATCATACTTATTGTATGTATATATGTATGTATGTATTATGTGTATGTTTTACAGTACTGTAAATTTTACAGTACTTTATTTGCAAACCAGGCATTTTTTTTTAGTTTATTTATTTATTTATTTACAGTATATATTGAGCTCTATTTTGCTCGTGACGGATGGATTAAGCAGTTTTAACGCTATTATGTAAGTTCCCATAGTTGGTTTCTCACTTAACTAAGCATGGAGGCTGGATGGAATACTGTAACTACTCTGCATTCCTGAAGCCTCCTGTACTGTATATGGCGTCCTCTACGGCGACGTAACGTAAGCGCGTACAACGCGATGACGTAGAACGCACGTTTCCAGATCTAAAAGGCATCGGCATCAACCTGAATCCTTGGTTTCGCTATTGTATTGAATGTCCGTGTAGCATATACAGATTAGTTTCTGGCACTCGACTCGGCGTCTCTTCCTCGTTTGAGAGCTGAAAGACGGCGGAGGCGCTTCATTTCTCTTCACTCCGCCCGCAGCAGCCGCCCAGCTCGCGCTTCCTAGCAATTATGGTAGGCTTTCTCATAGCGTTTAGCTAAAGGAGTTAGCTGAAGTTTACGTTCGGAGTAGTCAAGACAAGCCAAGGAATAATACATTTTATATATATAAATATGTATGTATGTGTGTGTGAGAATATATATAACATTAGCTTTCTGCGCATTCTGTTGCTAGCTGGCTTAGGAGAGAGTGATATGGTTTTAGTTAGCTAATTTAAGATTTGTAATGGTAGTGTTTGTTTTTATTTATTTATATAACTGTGCTGTAAAATATTTTTTACGTAATGTTTATTTTTAAAACGCATATGTGTTTGTATTTGTAGCTAGCATACATTTTCATATGGCTAATTTTATTACTTGTGGCTAGTCAACACCGGATGCTGGTCGCGCGATGTAAGTCTCGCGCGTTAGCTAGTTAGCTAACTTTTAAATTCCTTTAAAAAAACAAAAAAAAAAACAAATCACTTTCTCCCCTACTGGATTATCTGTTTACTCCCGGCTCCTAACGCTTTATCTTTAAACAGTGCGACTTCACAGAAGACCAAATTCTTGGTGAGTTTGTCCGAAACGATTTAATTTAAACCCCTGCATGTGGACCTTTTTTAATTTTTATTTTATGTACTTATTTATTTACATATTTTTACTTCCCAAGCGTAGTTCCATCACCTGCTTCTTGCACTCCATCCTAGCCAACAAAATCTTCCCATCTTTCCTTATTGCTGTGTATTATTTTCTTTTTCTTCTTCTCCCTCTCTCCTGCACCTGTGATCAAATCTCCAGATTGAGTTTAACTTGGAGCAAATACATGGTGAGTGCTCTGAAAGGTTCAGCACGTCGCCTGTGGTTTGTTTCTTTGTTTATTTATTTATTTATTTATTTTCTCAGTGCAGGTATACTTGTGTGTTTTGTCCTGGTGAGCTTTTGTGTGTGTCTGGGTGTTTTGTTTTGCATGCCACTTTTTGACTCCCGGTCGGGTTTTAATGTGTGCATGAATCAGTAAAAAGTGAGAGTTTTGAAGATCAGGGAAGTGGTTTTTAGTTTGCGCTGTAGGAAGTCCATCTGTCTCAAACAGGGTGTGTCCTACAGGAAATAGTCGGTTGTTTCTTTATGTTAAAGTGTGCATAAACTGATGGGACTTGCACATTCATGCTGAAATGATGCGTGCTGCATTAGATTCATCTGTGGTTTCGATTCCTGATCTTCCAGCTTAAGGACAGGTATGTTGTGTTTCCAGTCCTGGTCTCTGAAAGAGGACGCTGTGGCCTTTTTAGGTGGCCAATCATTCAGGTTCACCCCTTGTCTGGTTTGTTTGATTTAAAAATGGTTGACATAACACGGTTCACTGTTAAGCGTTCCCCTGTTCCTGGTCTCTCCAACTCCTTATATGGTTAAAGAGTACGTTTCCAGTCTGCCGGGGAACGGTCACATTCCAGCGAGCAGGAAGCACGGCACAGACGAGTTATTTCTGTAGGGCCGTCTAAACTTTAATACTCGGCTGCTAAAAGTACTAAAAAGATCAAACTAGTATTATTTATGCAACGTTTTTAACTCATGAACATTATCATTAGTGATATAGCACATGTTTACTTGCATTGAGTTTTTTTTTTTAATGCAGTGTGTTGATGAGAGCATTGCTGTTATTCTTCTCCTTATTTAAATCACAGCTGTTAGTCAACACTGTGTAAGATGGGTGTAGTTGTTTGAACTTGTGTTTGAAATGCGTCGTCTTCTACGCGTGTAATCCAATGTACCTTTGAGTGTACAATTATTTAATCAGAATAAGAAGCTCAGTTGATATATTGAGGGTTGATCTAATTTAATGTTTAAAAAAAAAATCAGAAATGAAAGATATGTCACAACAGTCTGCTGCAAAAATATGTAATGTTAGCTAAGCTCACCAATACCGCAGTCAATTATATTTATGGTTATATTTAACTGAGGAGGCCAGACATTGTGCAGCGGTGTGCTTGGGTGATGCTTGATACTCCAGGTATGACCGTGTGTTGATGTTTGATAAATTATAGACCAAGGTTAAACTGAAAAGGACAGTGTAATCTAGCACTAGCGTTGATATTCGCGTCCTTGAAGTGTAAATCTAATACACAGAGTTCGAAAATGTCCCTTCAAACTTCAGCCACTGTAAAAAAAAATTCTGGCATTGTCCAAGTTTTTCTGAATACCAAAAAAAGTTTTGTGCGTTTAAATTTCCTTGGTTGGTAATTCTGTGTGAGAGTAAAAAAATATATATTTTTTTTTTTTCATTTGGAAAAGGTGATTTGTAAAGATGATTTTTTTTGAAAACTGTGTTCATCATTGTTCAAAGGCCACAAATGATTGCATGCCATTGTGTAGTGTGAGAGGCGTGTTATACTCAGGAATTTTGCTAATCATATAAGCATGCCGTCCCTCAACCTTGTTAAGGCATGTGCATTTTTTTTGTTGTGTGTTGTGATTCAGATTCAGCAAGATTGTATCAACAAAAAAAATTGTTTTATCATGTTGTCTTTGAGTTTAGGGTTTTTATTTTCGGCCTCTTTGGTTGTGTTCAGGATCTGTTTAATCCATGTGGTAATAAAATGGTTTTTAATATTCTTAACTTGTTTGAGACAAGTGTCCTATATCTTAAAACGTAGGGCTGTGCGAGTAATCGAATTTTCGGTTTCAGTTTCGATCATGGTCTCAGACGATTATGAAAACATAATAATCGATAAGACGATTATTATGCTGCGTTCCGTTTCACAATGTTCTTGTTTTGTCTTTTTAAAAACCGCATGCCAATTTTCTTTACAGCGGTGCGTTTTCGTCCCTCCCTAAAAGGGCCAAACTGGCTCGTCTCCAGGTGGCGGCATTTTTAGTTCAGCTCGAGCTAAGATGACAGAGAGAATTTGTTCGACAAGAAAGTTAAGTGTTTCAGCTGTTTGGAAAAAGTTTAATTTCGAGGAGTTCGATGTGGAATGAAAAGAAATAACGTTTGGTATCATTGGAAAGCTCATTTCCTCTAGCGTCATGACAGCTGGTCTAAACACGCTCATTTCTTTTCTAGAACTCACGCAGAAGCTACAGGCTGATCTAAACCAGGAGACAGAATTTCATTGGCTAAGGAACTTTAAGGTTAATTTCTGGCGATGCGGTTCGCCGAAATGCGTCACGTGATGTGCTCCGCCAACTTTATTTAATTAGCTTACAAGAGAGACATCAATACCGTAAAAAGAGATGCGGAAAATGGAGAAATTTCGTGCAACACATAAAAAAAAAAAAAAAAGCATGTAAGCAGCTACCCATAGCTCGAATAAGTAAGGAAGGTACATGTAGAGGCATAGTGATCTAATTTATTTTTATTTTTACATTAAGTGTTTTCCAGGTGAATTATATTCAAGGAAATACACTGTTAAAAATACAATAGTTATTTTTATAGTTCAATAAATGCATCATGTTTCCAAAGTCAGTCAGTAATCAAGTTTAATAATTGCAATCTCAATATTGACTAAAATAATCGTGATTATGATTTTTGCGATAATGGAGCAGCCCTATTAAAACGTACCATCTACTTGGTTTATCATCAGAATAGTTTGCTTTGTACTCAATAGGGTTAAATATGGATGCATACATTCTTTAGTAGTCTCTTGTTCTGCATCATCTAATGTGAATAGACAGTGCTGAAAACAGTCTGGAATAACATTAATATTGATTGCTGGTGCAGTGTTTCTGGGTACTCGGGTTACACCAGCGTTTACCTGGCGTTTCCATCAGTTTTTCTGTTCTTATGATCACTTTACTTCTGTTTACTGGCTTTTATGAAATGCATGTCTTTTTTGTTTTGTTTTTTGTCTTTTTTTAAACATGACCTAATAGAACAATCATTTTAATAGGAATTAGTCTCCTCTTCTCCTTGTTTTTTATTTTTATTTTCTTTGCACGTTGTATCTTGTCATCACCCCTCTCTTTCTTTACTTTGTGCACTCACACACACCCCTTTCCATATTTGTCCCTGATGTTTATTGAGTCCTGCCCCCCACCCCCTCACACTCTCTCTCTGTCTAGAATTCAAAGACGCCTTCCTCCTGTTTGACCGGACAGGAGATGGGAGGATCTGCTACAGTCAGTGTGGGGACGTGATGCGGGCCCTCGGCCAGAACCCAGTCAATGCTGAGGTTCTCAAGGTTCTAGGCAACCCCAAGGCTGAGGGTAGGGATACAAAGCCAGCACTCTACTCTGTATTATTGCTCTTCACCTAAAAAAAAAGAGAGAGAGAATTGTTTATGCTGTAAGGGTTTAATTGTTATTGTAAGCGTTTAAATGTAACAGCAGAATCACTTTTCCATTCTGTGTTCCAGAAATGAACACCAAAATGCTGGACTTTGAGCAGTTCCTGCCCATGTTCCAGGCCATTGCTAAGAACAAAGATCAGGGCTCGTTTGAGGACTTTGTGGAGGGGCTGCGAGTCTTTGACAAGGAAGGCAACGGCACAGTAATGGGCGCTGAGCTCCGCCATGTTCTCACCACACTGGGTAAGCCTACTTCTCTTTAATGAAGATTATATAACACAGCCGGGTAATATGATCTTATAGTTCTCTTTGTTTGAGTATATCATCCCTGTATCCTTGGTGCATAACCGGAGGATTTCAGTGGCACTGTGCATTCCCTTGTTGGGCTCTGAGGCAGGTGGGGAGCAGGAGTGATGAAACTAAGTAACATAAATATGGCTCACAAAAAAAAAAAAGCCTAAACGAAGGATGCTGGATCAAACCTAGATGACGACTGTGATACTGGCTGTGTGTACCCCCGAAAAATGAGAACTGGCAGAGATTTATACTTCCGGAATCTCTACTGCCTGACATGCCCCTTGTGAACTATCCTCTTTTGTAATACAGAAAGGCATCTCTGGTATAGCAGGCACAGTGAAACGTGAAAACGTTAAGGACTGGACAAGTAGTGGTAGAGTGCTCCAAGCCGTTGCTCCATAATCATGCCGATTATCTGATGCATGCAAATATGTTGGCAAATGTCCCTATTAACCCTACCACCATGCATCACTAAACTGCAGTAAAGGAGTAATTCGAACTAGAAAAGGTGAGCTAGGCACAAGCACGTAAAATGGTTGATAAATCACCACCCTTTAATTCAAGGAAATCATATGCATTTGTGGTAAAACCCACCATGGGCTCAGACAGATTTGACTTGGGTGAATACTGATAAACCACAACAAATCAACAAAAGCTCTACTCCACCTAAAAAGAAGAGTCCAAGCACCCAATGCCAAATGATGGTAACCCAGTTTCATGCTACTGAAGATCAGAGTATATCAGCTGAACATAATCAAAGCTCAAGACGGAAGAAGACACAACATGGTGCAAAAACACAACTACCAAATATAATACCAGATAACATGGAACCATAAAACCTGCCTTTTACAATGGAGGAACTCTTAAAAGCCTTAACTGCCCTAACGATACTTCTGTTGGACTGGAATGAATTCATTAGCAGTTTTTAAAGCACTTGCCCCAAAGCACGTTATTGATCCTCTTGGACAGATTTAACACCATCTGGAATTCAGGAGACGTACCATCCTACTAGAAAGAGGCAATAATCATACCCATACCTAAGCAGGCAAAGATCGTATCGAACCAAATAGTTATCGCCCTATAGTTCTGACTAGCTGCCTCTGTAAAACCATGGGAAGAATGGTAAATAATCGTCTTGTGTGGATACTGGGGACAGACCATAAGATCAGAAACTACCAATGTGGTTTCAGACGAGGAAAAAGCACCTTGGACCACCTTATAAGACTGGAAACATTTATACAGGGTGGTTTTATAAAAGCGCACACTGTAGCTGTTTTATTCGACCTTGAAAAAGCCTATGATACAATCTGGAAACACACCTTCTTAAAAGATTTGCACAAAATGGGTTTTCGGGGTTGCCTTCCAAATTTTATTGCCAACTTCCTATCTAACAGAGATTTTCGTGTCTGAATAGGAAACACCCTGTCAACCTTAGACACACAAGAACTAGGGGTGCCGCAAGGCAGCATCCTGTCAGTCACCCTTTTTAGCATAAAAATCAACAGTATTACAAACATCATTGGACCCAACGTATTATGCAGCCTCTGTTGATGATTTATGTATCAGAAACATGAACATAATTGAGAGGCAGCTATAGATATGCATAAATAAAATTATTTTTTTTGTAGTCTAGTGAAGTTTTTTTTTTTGGGAACAATGGAATTGGATTATTTGGTGGAACAATATCAATACCGCTAGTGAAATCCTGTGTTTTCTGATTTGTGACATTAGAAATAAGTTGAAGCCACCACAGGTGTCCAGCCCCTCCTGTCAATCCCACACACTCAGTTTAAACATCTGTCAAAACTCCTGCTATTTTATAGCGTCCCCTTTTGTGGGTTGGCCATACACGTGCCAAAAAACTCACCGGCAGGATGGATGCCCTCATGCCCATAAGTTTTCCCAATGCTTTCCAACCAGACAGTGATGGCATTTATAATTCCTGATTAGTAGTAGTATGCAAAATTGTGACTATTTGCATTCGAGAAATGTGCGATTCGCATCATGTATATCAGGGGTGTCCAATATTATCCGGAAAGGGCTGGTGTGGGTGCAGGTTTTCATTCCAACCAAGCAGAAGCCACTCCTGAGTCTATTGAAAGCCAAGATCAACTGATTAAACAGGTGGAATCAGCTGTGGATCCTGCTTGGTTGGAATGAAAACCTGCACCCACACCAGCCCTTTGAGGGTAAGATTGGACACACCTGGTGTATATGATGAGCATTCTCTTAATTATGCATCTAATGCAATTGCACTGTTTGAACACCAGAGGTCCCGATCTGCACAACCCTTAGAGTCAAAATATGTAGCGAGCACACTGACTGATGGCTGCAGATCACAACAGCCGACACAAATTACAGGTTACATTGTTACACATCCATGTTATAACAATTAAAGAGCTCTTCAGTTGCTATCAAAGAACTCCAGCTCCTTTTGAAAGCTGGTTTTCCATCATTTTCAGTTAAAATGATGCACTGTTCCGGAGTTCATTATGGTTCAGTCATTTTCCCCCGGTCAGAGACGTTGTTTATTTAATGAAATTTGTGGGAGAATGTATTGGTTTACTTAATTTTCTTTAAGATATGGTGAACCTGTAGTACATTTTGTGTACAATAGCAATTTTTTTATTTGTTTGGAGCAATATTTTATTTATTTAGCTTTATTCAGACAAAAACACACTGTTTTTGCTGGTTTATGAATCGGTCTTTTCAGTCATCATTTTTCTACATTAAAATTTTGTTCTAAATATTCTGAGAATCTTGGCGCTAGTATCGTGAATCGATTCGAATTGTGATTGGCATGTCTAGCTACTGCTACTAATTAGATTTTTTTTTCCATTGGAGCATAATTTTAGTAATGCTGATGAGATATTTTAGTAGAATTCCTTTTTTTTTTTTTCCATGACTAAAGACATTTGATCTTTCTTTAGGGGAGAAAATGACCGAAGATGAGGTAGAAACACTCCTGGCTGGACATGAGGATGCCAATGGCTGCATCAATTATGAAGGTAAAATGTAATGTTACCCTAAACCTGGTGTCGTGACCAGAGAAGGAGTTTCATGTATATTCACTTCTGCATTATGAGCTGTCTTGTGTGTTTGTATAAAGTGCATAATGCTTAAAGATTCATGCAATATAATGTTATTTTTATTAGTGGGGTACATGTCATAATGTTTACTGGTCTCTCGCAGCTTTCGTTCGTCACATCATGTCTGGCTGAGAGCCATCTCAGGAGTACGTCGTCCTCTTGCCATCAACACGTATACATTGAAACGCTTTGATCCAGACTCTTATTCCTTTATACAAGCACGCGTGCCTGCACAGTATACCATTAGTACTACAGCCATTTGGAAATTAAATTTAATACTGTAACCACATTGGAAATGGCCCAGCTGTTATTAAAATAATCTGAAATGGATGATAATCTGTAAAGTTCTGTTTTTGCTCAGAATTCCTGTGAGGTGTGACGTGTCTGTATTTCAAGGGTCTGGTTCGAGCTGGTGTTAGTGTGGAGGATTTGACTCGTTGTTTTATGGTCATGTTTGTACAGCAGCAACACCAGCTCACTCTGGGCCCCTGGCTGTGGCGTGTTCTCTGCATGCATCTGGCCCAGCACTGCATTGGCCACAAGGACTCTGCTGGTTTACATCCATGCTGCACAATACCTCAAGTGCATATATATAATGAGACCTAGACAGTTGATGCAGGGTGAACCACTGATTCTATCTCACTTATTTTTGTAGGGGTTTCTCATAGACCTTCTTAGTTTTACTACCTTTTCTTTCATATAAAAGTGCGAAAGTGTGTTCCACCTATAATACAAAGCTAATAACCGAATAAATTCGAAAATTAGCTTTATTTTTCCTGTTGCACCGCTAGCCATGTTGAATCAATTTAATCATAATTTAAGTAGGTTTTCATTTGTCTAGTACTTTTTGCCATTCGTTATCTAGCAAGCTAAACTATTTAGCTAATAGTAGCACAGGTGAAGGTGCCGGACTATTCTGTGAAAATAAAATAAAACAATTTTGTGTTATTCAGATATAGGCTGTTTGGCATTCATCTTCAATTTTTTGCCATCATTTAACCCTTTAAACACCTAGATACATTTTGGGAAATCTGACTCTCCTGTATTTTTTTTTTGTTTGTTTGTTTGTTTTTCTAACATGTTCTAGCAGTCAGCATCAAGTGCTGCCATATATCATTTTAAACAGGAGAAAGTCCCATTGTTAATTTTTTTTTGTCTGAGGGTGAATGAATTATTTAGAATTTTTAGAAAAAAGGCAGAAGCAATTTGGTGGGTTTTTTTATTTATTTATTTTTTTTTTAATAACTGAACTCAAACAAAACCTCATGAAGTTTGGATTTGTTTTCTTTAGAAAGATATACCTGGATGTTTTAGACTTCCAAATGGAATTTTGTCTTCAAGCACCAACAGTTTGTTTCCGGTTTGGCTCAGAGGATCTGCATGGGTTTCCTAGACGAATCAATGCTGCAGAATGTGATGGCGTAACCATGAAATATCCGTATTCATTACAGAACATCTGAACATCCAACTGAGACAATGTGATCTCAAAGAAAACTGAACTTTACTGAACTTTTTAAAGCATACAGATTGGATTAGTGGTTCAGAAGTTATTAAACATTTTAGAACAACAGTTGTTTTTAGCTGCAGGCAGCGGATTTGGTCTTTGAGGGTTAATATCCAAATTGCTATGTTCGATCAACGTTATTAATGTAAACTAGATGGAAGAGAATTTTTTACTTTTCCCCCCTCCCTATACAAGTGAGGTGCCTTAGTTGCTTATAGCTAAAATGTGTAGGTTTTTTAGGTAAACATTAAAGAAAAGCATTAGTAATTCACGGGTACGTATGCATATGGACAAAAGTTTGTGGACACGACCATCACATCCATATATTGGCCTTCCCAAAACTTTTGACACAAATTTGGAAGTGCACAATTGTATAGAATGCCTTGTTTGTTTGTTGTAGAATTTCATTTTCCCTTCACTGGAACTAAGTGGCCCAATCCTTTGTGCACAAAGTGAGATCCATGAAGACATGGTTGCCAGGGTTGAAGTGGAATAACTTGAGTGGCTCTGAACACCTTTTGGGATGAACTGAAACACTGACTGCACCCCAAGCTTCCTCGCCTGACATCAGTACCTGACCTCACTAATGCTACTGTGGTTGAATGAGCACAAATCCTCAGTCACGCTCCAAAATCTAGTGGAAAGCCTTCCCAGAAGAGTGGAGGTTACCACAGCAAAGGGGGACTAAATCTGGTATGGGATGTTTAACAAGCATGTATAGGTGTGATGGTCAGGTGTCCAGAAACATTTGGCCATATAGCATATCTTCTAAAACAGGATGTTCCTGACCTGCTGATTTGGCATTTGAATTCTGCAATAGTAGTTACAAGCTGAGCTGTTGGGTTAAAACTGGCATCCGATGTTCTTGTACCTAAAAGAAGTACAGCCAACAACCCACCCACAAATTTCCATTACCACTTAATACGAAGGTTGGGACAAAACCCCGAATTCTTTAACAGCCTTCAGGTTTTTCTGCGTAGTGGTAGGAGGACATCAACTATCTAGGTCTCAAGTATTAGCCGCATTTAATGAAATTACAAAAGTCTTTCAGAGTATGTACACTGTGATTGTCTCATTTGGAAACTTGTGTAATGTGTCACTCTGTGGTGCATTGAGTACGTTTAATGAATTGAGACAATAAGAGGTGTACATTCTCCCAAAGCTTTCAAAACAGCACAGTTGCTTCTTTTACTAACCAGCCAGTGGCAGTGAGTTGCTATAATGTTTTTGCTGCTCTTTCTCCTTTCTCTTGATGATTGACAGCTGGGATATACAGACTCTCTGTACTGTTCTCTAATCCTGACCTGTTGTAGAGGAAAACCTGGAGGAGTTTCTCTAACTTTCTTGAGTCCTTTAGACCTGGTCAAACCCTTAAGCTCTGGCTGAGTAGCAGATAGTGATCATCACTCACTGTTGCCTTTTTCTGGTGTAAATGAGGATTGATTGGGGTGGCTCCTATCTACAACATGCCATATGGGCCAAAGGTTACAGCAGTGGCGGTGTGGACACATGGGGGACACAAGTCAATCAGATAAGAATGGACCAACCATGAGATGACTCGGAGACAAATTTGAAGTGAAAGGGTTTCAGAAGTTGTTTGTTACTTGCCTAAGAAAAATGCGCTTCAATTTTGTCTTCAACAACCAATGGAAAACAACTGAAGTTGTAAATTATTGATATTTTTATAACTGAGGAGTGAAGATTTGCCAGAAACTTTTTTTGTTGTTGTTGTTGTTCTTGATTGAAAACAAGCACACTGCTTCATTTTAGGTCATTTTAAGTGAGCTTTAGGTGAAACGTCAGCATGTCAAATAACTCTGTATTCGAGAGATTTAAAAGTGTTGTGTGACATGTTGTAGATGGGCTCCACCCTCTCCTTGTTCGTGATCTGTTTACAGTGATTGCTTCCTAAAATCTTTCTCCTTTTTCTGTTACAGAACTCGTGCGGATGGTCATGAACGGTTGAAGATAAAGATAAAGAAATCAACAAATTTTTGTCTCCTTGTGCATTTGTCTATTTGTCGTCTTCTATATTTCTTGCCATTCTTTTTGTTCATTCATTCCTCTGCAGCTCTTTTGCTTCTCTATTCCGCACATTTGCACTCATATTTTTATTTTCAGAAGTGCCTTTATCTTCCCTAGTTAAGATCCTACATGGCCTCATAACTAGTGTCCGCAAAGCGCAGTGATAATATAAGCACATTGCTGCATGAAGGAGAACTCTCTGCAATAAAACCTCTTCATGCAGCACAGGTTCATGTAGTACCATCATCTTAGATGCAGTATGTCCAGTCAATCCTCAGGCGCTTTAGTGATTGACAATGCTTTATAGCAGGGCAATTGCATTTTCCTTTAGCTGCCTCATACAACAAGGGGCAATTTTATGCAGAAAACCTTAACATCTGAACTTAAAGGTCATGTTTCAAAATGTACCATTTTCAGTTTTGTTTTTCCTCATAGTGTTTGGGCCTAAAATAAAATGCATTTTAAAACATATTTTCTTGGTAATTTTAGTCCTATTTGCTGTGTTGTTTTTGTTTGGTCTGTAGACTACATTAATATTAAATATTACACTACTGGCTACATGAATTTGGTTGGATGCTTGAAAACTATTGTGCTACATTAAAAACTTAACTGCGTAGCACAAACCTCATGGATAGATGGCGCCATAGTCACATCTGTTATCTGATTCCTTCATGGAGCGTTATTTGAAAGACAGAAACTTATGACAATAAGTACCTGAAGCATGAATAAAGTAGAACGTTTTTTTTATTATTATTATTGCACTTTTTGCAATACTGATTGTCCCAAAGCCTCTTTACAGACAACAATAACGGTAGCCTTCAGTAAGGGAGCCAGGGATGATGATGATACCAAAGAGCTAAGAAGGAGGAACCCAGAACTGAACAGAGAGAGCCTATAATTACTTGGCCACACTCACAAATGAGGTAGTCTAGAAGTTCCAATTAGACTATTTATCAGTTAGACTAGTTATCTATTATAAAATAACATTATACACATTATAACCAAAATCAGAATGTTTAACTGTATTTACAACTCCCAGGTGAAGGAAGGTTGATCAGGCAATCAGTGAAGAGTAAGCAGGAGCTTGTAGGTGTCAGGACAACATGAGTAGGATCCTGACGAGAGCAGGTGCACACCGTTTCAGGAACCAAGAGGTAGAGACAAACCTGCTTAGTATGCTGGAGCAGCATATGCATAACATTTAAGGTGATCTGAATGTAACGGTGCTCAGGCAATCCTAACTACCGACTAAAGGGAGAAAGGCTGTGGCTTCACAGTCTGAAATACCAACAACTGTCTAGTCCATTGTCCAAAAAAAAGTAATTGAATAAAATGGTACCGCACCAGTATCTCAGTTCACCAAATCTATACCAAATCTTCTATTTTTACCACTACAGCAAGTCAACTGTACTCTGTATTAAACAGGTGGGTCTTTAGTCTAGACCAGTGGTCACCAACCCTGTTCCTGGAGATCTACCTTCCTTAAAAGTTTAGCTCCAACCGTAATCATGATAGATTTTGAGACCTGCCCATGAGGAAGGTAGAGCTCAAAGGAAAAGGGTTGGTGACCACTTCTCTAGACCAAAATTAAAAAGAAAGTGTGCTTTAATCCTAAACATGAGCAGGAAGCTATTTTATGGGTACGGAACTTGCTGTGTATTTGGTACTGAAAAGAAACCTTCAAATAATATGGAAATGTAAGGAATTTCCTACTAAATGGTTACAGACACATCATCTTTCTTTAATACTCCTTTTAAAACATAGAATTAGATATTTAAGAATTACATAACAGGTGCATAGATAGTATTATGAGTCTTTTTTTTTCTGTTTTTGGTTAAAACATCAAATGGAGCTGGTGAAATTACAGAAATGCCAATATTAAAGAAAAAACAAATTTCACCCAGGAGCCATATACCACATCATAAAGCTAAATAGTGTTACTGTTGCTGCAATAAGCTGCATTGATAATTGTAGGAAGCATGTTGCACATAATTATCATGCACATATTTCCCTAAATGCTGTTTATTGTTCTAAGACTATTTTACAGCCAAGGGAACACACATCATTACGCATTATTAAACACTTAGATGCAGTACTGTATATAGTACATATGCAGTGATGAATGATGATAATAATAAGAATAATAATAATAAAAAGGATATAGGCTGTTCTGTTTAGCTCAGTGTTTTCCGTGTCCTTTCTGTACAGATTAGGAAATTCATGGTTACTCGGTTTAGTAACAGGCAGGCAGAGTAAAACATTTTAGCTCCGAAAAAGCAAAAAATATATGATATATACGAAATACTAAATCCTGTCGCCATTAAACCACTGAGTAAATCTTATAAGCTTTCCTGTGGAAACTGTGGAAAAACAGTTACTTGTAAAGGCTGTCAAGATATCAGTAGTAAATTAATTCCCTTAATCTGGAACTTCTCAGTAAGTACGTCCTGTCAGACCAGTGACTCATAGCTGGGGTTGGGAATTTGCAATGCCACCTGAAACTTTTTTCCCCTTTCCCTCAGTGTACAACATGTACAGTTTAAAATGAGTCTTCAGTATGAAGGTCAAATTTTCAATTATAAATAAGAAGTTCTATCAGGGCATTTATAATCCTTCAGTGGGAGTAAAACCCAGATAGAAACCATGATCAGTCTTACTTTAAATAAATAAATAAATAAATAATTGAGTTGTCTGTCTGACACAAACTAGTCTCTCAATGACACTGTGCTATTTATATTTTCTGTACATGAATCTTTAAAATGTACAGGATTCAGAAAAAAATGACTGCTTTTCAAATTATGGTTGAAAAAACTTGCAAGTAGCTGATATTCAGTTTTATACCACTATAATTCTCAATTGTGATTGGTCATAAGGTGTTGATTAGTTTTCTAACAGGATCACAGGTTTATATTGAAGGGCTTGTTCTGATATATTATCATTTCTATAGTAAGAACTTGCACTTAAGAGAAACAGTAGACTGGTAGAAGACTGTACTTACACAAGGACAGCATTCTGACACACTGCATTTATCTTGATTGTCCACCCATCTGGTTTAGTGTCCACATCCACCCAAAAGCCTCACCACTTTCATCAATAGTAATGGGAGTTTGGGGATGAAGGGGGTATGGGGCTTAAATCATCCAAGTCGTTTGTCCTGCTCTTGTTGAGCTGCAGATGGTTCTGTTTGCACAAGTCTTTTACCAAGGCTAAAGATTTGTCATTGCATCTGAATTACTGCTGTATGAGCTATTTGAGCTGGTGGACTATTTGTAAGTACACAATACAACCAAACGTTTGTGGACACCTGACCATGTGCTTGTTCCGTATCCCGTTCCAGATTTAGTCCTCCGTTTCTGTTATAATAAACCTCCACATTTCTGGGAAGGCTTTCTACTAGATTTTGGAGCATGACTCTGGGGTTTTGTGTTCATTCAGCCACAAGAGCATTAGTGAGATCAGGCACTGATGTTGGATGAGGAGGCCTTGGGGGCAGTCAGCAGTCTAATTCATCCAAAGCTCCATTCCAACCTTGGCAAACCATGTCTAAATGGAGCTCGCTTTGCACACAGGGGCATTGTCAGGCTGGAATAGGTTTGGGCCTCTTAGTTCCAGTGAAAGGAAATTATAACCCTACGGCATACAAAGACATCCTATACAATTGTGTACTTCACAAACTTTGTGGCAACAGTTTCGGGAAGGAACAACATAAGGGTGTGAAGGTCAGGCATCTACAAACCTTTGGCAATATAGTGTATATGTGTTTGTTTTAAGCTGGGGTTATGCTGTAAATCGCACATCATAAAAGAATTCTTTGGTTATGAATTGAGATCAGCAGTCTTAGAAGATACCGGCAGCCATTTAGAGCCACTTCGACCAAAGATAGTTGATGACAAAGTTCTACATTTTTTTTTCTTGATAAAATCTGAGAGTGTGATCACTGCTACTGCACCTCATTCGAAAGCCACCAATAGGAGGACTTAGGATGAGGATGACACGAAACTCATGGGACAGCTACAAATACAGTAGTGGCAATGGTGAAATAAATTTTAAAAATGCTAATGCACAGAAAGGAATCCGTATTACGTCAACCAACCTGTCTTTTGTTGTTTTTCTTTTTGCTCTCCAGATTGCTCTTATTGATGATGTAACCAAAGCATAGTAAATTTCTTTAATAATAGATGTATTGTATCCTCATCTTATAATCTGACATGGAGAACACCTTAGCACACGATCTGTTATAGAATTCAGTCCTGATTGTATTGGGTTTGATAAGTAATAATCCTAAATGATCACTGAAATCCCATTGTGTAAAACCGGCTTTACTTGATGCCTGAAGTTCTGAGAGCTCCACTTAAGGTTTTAACATTTGTTTGTATAGCTCAGTTCTGAAATTCTTCTATAATATTTCAGATCTGTGCATCTAAACCCTGGTATTAAGGGATTTTATATGGACTTTAGTTCTGAATTTGTATATGAATGTAGTTTGTTTGTTTTTGTTCAAGTAAGATGTTTGTATTCTGTTAGTCCTATACAACTGAGTTCTGAGGAAATTTAATTTAATTTAATAACACTGATTATCACAACTAAAATTAGGAAGTTATCTTTTCTTTTTTTTTTCTTTCCTTTTTTTTTTTTTTTTTTGTTAAAGATTACTTTAACATGTAATCCAATCTTGTTATTTTTTTAAGACTACTGAAGCTGCAGTACTTGGGTTCCTATTCTGCTGTATATAACAACCTTGTTCTTGTGGTAAAAATACAACCACCTTATTTTGTATGTAGGCATTTCACATTTATGACTACAAACCTTTTTTTAAATTTTTGAGAATTATTTTTGTTGTCAAAACATGCACATTAAAGTTTAATCCTGCTCAGACATGCATCCGCTTTGTTCATGCACAAACCGAGCATGACTGAGCATGTGAGGTGGCGACGATTTTCTTTTTCCATGGCGTAGTCACAAATTCAAACATCGAAACCGAATATTTATATATTTAGAGGCCACAAATGAGCTATCTTGGCCACAACATAATAATTAGTGTGAGAAACCTAACTTGTAGACACAGAAAGTTCATCTTCTGGCCTCAATATATTCATTTGTGGCAACATCTTATTAAAAATAACCACCATGTCACTTGAAACTTGTAACCCATTTGGATTAGTTAATGACTTTGCAGTGTTATTTCTCCATTAATCAGAGAGCAAATATAAGGAGCAAATCTGTCGGTAAAAGGATTTGTGAGTGAGCAATAAATCTGTATGAACAGTCCTGCTATATTGCTTTCAACTTTTGGTAGAGAAAAAAAAATAAGGTTATAGTGAGGGTTTGTTTGGGTGTATGCCACAACTGAAATATCAGCTCTAGATCGTTTGATGCATTGTGTGGCTAGAGCACACCCCTCAACAGCTCGCTGACCTTTTCCTCATTTCTACACAACCAGTCAAAACTATTCCCCCTCATTAGATAGCACGGTTAATGCTATTTGTGTGGGTGAAGGTAAGGCGCCAGGTATCATACCAATTCTGAATAGATCCTCTACTAATTACCGAATTCGGTTGGGTGGGGGGGGCGTATGTGTCTGCATGCAGCTTTGGGCAGCCGTACGCGTGTGTGAAGGCGTTGGAGGTAAGTGAAGTGTATTGATTATTTTAATCCTCCTATTTGTGAGTCTGTGATCCTCGTGGCTCTGCATTCGACAGGGGAATCACTAATGGGCCTCGGCACAGACCGTCTCAGACCTCTCCCGGTCCAATTAACTTTCAACTGTAGTCTAGCGGGAGAGAGCGGGGAGGCTGGCTCCACACACACACACACTGCGATCCCCCACAGGCTGCAAGTTCAGAATGTCATTACCGCTCGCTCTTAATTAAAGATTTCTCCCTTCTTTTTAACACTGTCACAGGTAGTGGCAAAGTTTCCACTGTCTGCTGTTTTTAAGGAGTCTAATTTATTATTATTATTTTTAATAGTGACACTGGTTTTCTTCCTGTATACAGCCTTACTGAATTCAGTTCCTAATATTAAAACAAATATGTGTATGTGTATACATAGCGTAGGTTATATAATGAATTAAACACCTGGGGGAATGCTGCTGTAGGAAAATGATCAAGGATGGGGTATTGCGATGTGACACGATGCCTAGAGGAGTTACTGTTACCACTCCTGTTCACACCCAAGTGTTTTATTCCTCTTACACCACAGCAATTTGGCAGTTTTTAATTTATTAAAAAACACATTTTTGAAAAAATTTTTTTTTTTTTTTAAACGTACATTTAATGCTGTGCGACATCCATGACGCAGCACAGTTAGTTCCTAATGTTAATTACGTTATAACAGCGATAAACAGTCACAAGCCTGTCATTTTTTTCTCTCTTAAAGTTAATCAATTTTTTTTTTTTTAAATGCAGCTTGTCATGTTAGGGAGAAACTGGAAAGTGCATATTTCTGTCGTGAAACGTACTGACTTTTACAAAACGCTGACACTCAAGAGTCCTTTCATAAATGTTACATAAACGTCTCCATACAGAAAGTGTTTCCATATCAACGATTATAGGTTTTCTTTGTTAAGTAACAACACATTTTGTGTCCGTTTTACATTATTAGCCTTAGATCATGGCATGTTCATTGTCCCTGTGGAGTTTTTACTATAGAATCAGTAACAAATCTGTGATTCGGAGTACAGCCAGTTATAGAAAATGAATCACCACCTTCTGACCAGTCAGATTTCTTTTTCTTTGACATATAGATTTCTGTACAAGGGAAGAAAAGAGTCATTGTTATTTACACATTCTTTATTATAGAGTTGTTTTATGAGAAGAAATGGAGCTTGTTTTATGGATATATTGATGTGTATTGACTTGTCTCCTGCCAAACCCCATTGTGCACACAATAACTATAAGATTTCCATCTTTTCTGTAATGTAAAATTACACAGTTCAGTAGAATTACAGGAACACTGTATGATGCAGAGAATCTTTATCATCATTTCTGCTTCAACTGAAACATACTGTTACAAACACTAACACCCATATACTCATGACTGCCCTAAATGTTCATTCTTAAAAAAATCAATTTTGAGAAATTATTTAAATAACTCATTTGCAAGAAAGGCCCCTTTATCTGGCTTTGATTTAGTTTTACGAATACATAAAATGCAATATGATCAGAGAATTAAAATAAATCCATTAACAGTAATTATTGGTACATATTTTTTTAAATACCGGCACAATTTATGCTGGAAAATGTATTATACACTACAGGTCAAAAGTTTGTGGACACTCGACCGAAATGTTTCTCATGATTTTAAAAACCTTTCGATCTGAGGGTGTGTGATTAAATGTGTGGAATCGGTGTCGTAGACAGAAATATAATCGTGCCAACATGTTCATTTCTTTCATAAGAAAACTAACATTTTATTTACAAAATGATATTTTTTAAACGGAAGACTCGGCGCGAAATATTCTGAAAAGCAGCCGATGAGCGTCCAGCGTAGGTGTGAACTCCTTTAATAGTGTTTAAAAAGCATCTCAGGGAAATTCCTCAAGAAATCCGTCGAGAAAATGCCAAGAATACATTTCTGCAAATTCTAGGCAAAAATGGCGTCGACTTTGAAGATGATAAAATATTAAATGCTTTTAATTTATTTTGGATTTTTTATCACAACATAATTCCCATAGTTCCATACGTGTTACCTCAGAGTTTTGATGACTTTATTATTATTCTAAAATGTGGGGGGGGTGGGGAATAAAAATAAAGAATGAGTGTGTCTAAACTTTTGACCGGTAGTGTATATTACTCTTGCAAAATTAGGATTAATAAATGATAAATTGCTGCTAATGTTGCTGCGTCTCTTTTTTTCTCTCCAGATTTTATTTGCGCAGTGATTTAGCATTTAGTCATTTTAGTGATTTAGCCATCACCTTTTCAATTATCACATGACAAGAGCTTAATAAAGCATGAACAAATACTTTCAGCAATGAAGCCATTACATTTAATTTAAGGTCAGTGCACTTTATCACTGTTTGCTTTTGTAAGGCAATAAAAAAAAAAAACAACACACCTCTTGGACAGAATCTTACAATTATGCTATTTTTTTGGTCAAATTTGATCATTAGTCAAGCCAGAGATAGAATATTTCTACACTAAACCGATATATTAATGGTTTATTCTGGGGCAAGGTGTTTAGACACATTGAAAATCCATGTTCTCACACACACACATACACACCCCCGCACGTCCATGCACACAAGCCATATCTCCAATTCCACACTGACAGCCAAAGCGGTCACTTTAAGTCAAATTAATTGAACCAGGGAACTTAGATTAATCACAGGCCCACAGTGGTGGTGTGTGCACGCATACATATGTCATTGTATTGAATTCCCATTGCGCCACGCTATCCAATCAGTCCTCTTGTTAGTGAAAACAAGACCATGGAAATCTTTTCCACCAAGCCTCAGTCGTGTGTATAACGGCTTTGTCCAACTTCAGGAACGTGTGTTCGTAACTGTGTGATGAAAACTGAATACTGAAGTGAGACACGCAAAAATGATGCCACTTGTATAACATCAACACATGTACACCTAATGCTGCAAGTGCCGAGGGAGGATAACACTCCAGTAGATATATTTCTATATGCAATATCTATTAGAAACTTTTTTTTGTTGTTTTTTTTTTGGAAATTTGCATTCATATAAGTAGAGCATATTACCATCAATTGCATACGTGTACAAATAACATGTCAGAAAAAAACCTGCTTAATGAAAGCAACACGTTGCTCATGATATCATATCAGTGAAGCCCTTCTGCTCCCAGCAACAAACCACATATATGTTTCTCCTTTCAGGTCTGTTTAGTGTGTGTGTGTGTGTGTGGAGCAGCATTATGAGGTGAAAGAGCGGCAGGGCTGATGGATAGTCAGTCAGGGTAGATGAGGAACCCGGAGAAGGTGCTGTATTTGTTGGTGTTTCCCCCGTGGACTTTCCCCCCATCTAGCTGCACGCACACCTCGTCCCCTACATCCAAATGCAGGATCACACTGTTAGAGGCGTAGTCATAATTCTGGTCTGCATCCTGGGCGATGGCACTGGCCCTCACCTGTCACTCAGAGAGAAATAGAGGCACGGTCAGAGGAAGGACAGAGACGCTTACAGTTCACTCTGTCATCGTCCTTATATGCGCAACAAAATGACCATTTCTGCCAGACAGAACAGCATAACACATCCGTGTAGGACATATCATTTGTATTTCTGTATGCCAATTTTTAATACTGAATAATAATAATAATAATAATAGCAGTTACTTAAGTCAAAAAAGTACCTACACACTTGCCTTGCATCAACAAATCTATATTACACTGGATACCAAAATGTTTGCGTACACCTATCCATGCACTTGCTGAACATCCTATTAGATTCCTTCCATTTTTTGTAACATGGTTGTGAAGATTTGCCCATTCAGCCACAAGAGAATTAGTGAGGTCGGACACTGATAACGGATGAGAAGATCTGGTGGCCTGATGTGAGTTCCAGTTCATCCCAAAGGTGTTCAGTGGGATTGAGGTCAGGGCTCTGGCCATTTGTCCATGCAGTGTATATACTGTAGAAGTCTCACCAGCTTCCTTTGATAAACCGCCCCAACTCTTCATGCTTAACAAGTGTTGCATGGCCTGGATTTACATATATTTACCTTTTCATTCATTAACCACTTTATCCTGGTCAGGGTCTTGGTGGATCTGGAGCCTATCCCAGGAAAACTGGGAGTGAGGCATTAATTCACCCCGCATGGGACGCCAATCCATCTCAGGGACAACCATACACATTTGCATACTTATTTACACCTTTATTTAGCATACTCCACATAACAACATGTTTTTGGCAGTGGTCGAGAACAAACAAAAACCCATACAGACAATAATCTGAGCTCAGGATTGAACCGGCGACCCTGGAGCTATGATACTGCAACGGTACCTGCTATTTGTTTGTTTAGTTATTTATTTAATGAGTTATTTAGTTATGCATGCTCAATACCTACGTAAAAACTTTGATCATCTTTACAAATTAGCTAGGATTTAATAATGAAAAACATGTTGAAAAAATTTAGGGTGATTATAATATATAATAAAATGATTATGATTACTATGATCATTATTATTAATAATAATAATAGTGATATTATTATTATTAATAATAACACTAAGTGATTATATCATTGTATATATTATTACATGACAACTACTTTTCATTTTCAAGTGAGTGCTTTTAAATTGTCTAAATATATCCTATGCATAAAACAACAGAATTCAGGTATCAGAAGCATGCACACAGTGTCCCTGAGTCATACCTGTACTAGTCTGAGCATACTCACTATACTCGTCTAGTGTCTCCTGTAAATTGGCTTTTTAATTGTGTTCCAGGTTTTTTCCTCCTGCGTGGTTTTGTGGACAGCCCGATAGCAAGGCCGGCAAAACTAAATGGATCGAGGTTACTTCCATACTCTCTAGTATCGATCTCCTGTAAAGCTCCTGCTCGTATGGTCCAACCTGTGGAATAAGGCTTGCTATGGAGGTGTGTAAACACACACTGTATCTCTTTCCAGTATCGACCTGTTGAATTGAGAAACACATCCTGTGCCCATCTTTCAGAGACTGCACTGCGCACGCATGGACTTATTTAAATTCTGCATCAAGGATCTGCCGTATCGACTCACTGGAGTGGATCTATTGTTTGTTAACATTTTAAATTGGGCTTAGTCATGTAGACACACAGACATATACACTCGAACAGACTCTACAATTAAGAAGGTTCAGAAAGCTGTGATACAATTGACAAAACTTCATGTTCATTTGGCATGATGTGATTTGATCTATCTGATGCGCTGAAAATTTTCAGGTGAAAACATTCATATATGTTTCACACAGAGACCTTTAAAAGGAACCTGACCACACCCATGTTAAAGAGTCACAGAATTTCAGACAGACTAGCTCTAATGACTGTGGTGGTTTTCTTACCATGAAATCATATATATATATTTCCTAAATGCTAGGTTAGATGATTCTGACATTCTGAACAATTCTCCACGTAATTTATTGAGTCTTAAAAAAACTGGTGTATCCGTTGCCAGATTCCAGCCATCGTTTGTCAAGTGCTTTGCTCAATGACTAACTGCGGTGCCACCACTCAATCCCTGTCAAGCTTTGCAGACAATCTTCCCTAACAGGCACACTCTGGGGGAAAAAAAAATATTCCAAGAGATAGCCATTTGGATTAATTGTTTACCGTATATCTTAGCCTTTTTGTAAGCGCATACACAGACACGTTTATTTTAACAAGTGCCTTTTTTTTTGTAGCATGGAATCAGGCATAGATTCAGAACATGTATATTCAGTTACCCTGATCATTGCTACACATTGATATAACGTTACTCTATGCAATTTATTAAAACCAACTGGTGAATATGTGATATGTCATATTTAAATATTGCCCATGATTTATTTTGTAATATTACAATTTATCAAACCACTCAGAGAAAGCTCTTGGACAGAATGCTCTCTAAAATTGTGCATTGCTAGATTGCGTATATTGTAGTCGAACCCAGAAGCAATACTGTGACTGAAATAAATGAATCTTTGTCAGTGAACAAATTACAGGCCTTAAACTGTCTAAAACACTAACATAGCCACTCACTAAATAACTTTCCTTCTGATACACAAATATTCCTAAACCTTGAACACTGAGACTTGGCGAACTTCGTACTCACAGTAATAATGTAACAGACGCACTCTATTAGCACTTTGCTACAGACTCTGGCTGCAAAACAGCTCAGTCAATAAATTGTAAATTGACTGGAGTGTGCTGCCAGTAAGTTACGTTATCATTGAATACTGATTTTTGTGACGTTAAAGGTTTTCCTACCAGAATCTGCTGAGCTTCATTTGTATGAAATCAAAAACAATGCTATCTAAATAGGCTGATAAAACAGACTGTTTGCAAATCACTGACCTTGAGCAGACAGTATATGAATGTGGGCTGAAAAGGAAAAATCCAAAAGGGCTGAAATGCTGTCAGCGGAGATGCTCAATATAGAAAATATGTCATTGGTGTGTGTGTGTGTGTGTGTGTGTGTGTGACAGTGATGGCCTGGCTTCCTCATCTCATCGACGTCAAGAGCATGTCATTGCGCTCGTTAAGAGTGCCGAATAGTGAAAAGGGCCCCTCTCCCCCTCAGGCATACTTCCACGCTCAATACCAAAATGCAAGTGGTCACTTTAATTAGCCAACACCCCAGCGCAGAACATTTAAGCCTGTTTCTGTGCCCTCATCGATTACCGCTTTCGGGAGGGGTTACGTCGTGTGCTTCGGACCAACAGCAGGCGTCAGGATCAACCATCCTCAGGGCAAAACATACTTTTGCTCATTCGGTCTGTTCCGGCATTTATCAAATATAAGTGAAATGTTGGGTGGGGGGGGGTGATGTGAGTGAGCGGGAGATGTTTCAGGATTACTGTGGACTGGAGCGGAGATGGATATTGACAGAGGAGCGAGCTGCTTGTGAAACACCACACTGACTTGATCTCGGCTCTGGCTGTGAGCAAGGACCCTCGGGCCTGCCGGGGGCTTGTTCTGCCAGCGCCTTTCATTACAGGGGCACCATTAAATGAAAGAGAGGGAAAGAGGGAGGGAGGGAGATGAGGAAGGGTGAGAATGAGGGGCGCAGCTGCATTGGCATTTTACACACAAGCAGAGATGTGAAGCAAGAGGCAGACAACAGACAAGGCGAGGGAAGACGGAGAGCGAGAGAGAGAGAGGGAGAAAGAGAGAGAGAGAGAAGACCAGGAGGGGTAGGGATAACAGACTGATCAAGCGAGGCTATTTTGTAAGACCAAAGAGATGTGAGGGTATATGAAGTCTTGTTTTTATCAGTTGCTGCTGTGCTCCAGTGGTAATAAAACTGACAGGATTCATTCCGTGTGATATACAGGCCTCTTAGATCGGAGACAATGGAAAACTCGCTCTTAAACTTACCTAAGGGACCAAGTGCATAGCAGCGGAGTCAGAGGGGAAGCCAATGGGTTGGAAATGGAACATTTATTGAATAGCTTTGCCATCCCCCATGAGGTGTACAAGATTAAAGTGAGACAAGCAATCACTTGAGTTGTTCATAGAATTATGGTGTAATTGGGCTGGTGATTTATATTTATGGGTTCAAGAATATACCATCCATAAGACATTATTATTACTTATATATGACCAATAATGACCATGGTCAGTATTACAAATTATGCATAAGGATAATCAGATGGAATGAAAGGATACTCCCAGATCATTATAAGTTCTTCATTCATTACTGTGATTCCAGTTGAATATATTTGGGCATTACAGAATGTCAACTCACCACAGCCACTCATTATACCTCAATTGTATCATGTCTATGATGCTGCTTGAGGAGACATTTATTACAGTCATTAACAGACAGGCGATGGCATTTATTACACAAGAGTGCAAGAAAGCTTGACCTTTTGGTGGTCTATTAAAGGACTGTATGACAGTGCAGGGAAGGAAAAAAAACCCACGAATGGTTAAATGAAAGAGGATAAAATGCGTATTAGTCTACTTTATTCCCTGGATTCTGAAATACATAGCAGAGCCATGGGACTATGAATTAAAAGATTAACAGCACCGGGGAACTTAATGATGAGGATGAAACAAATGTTCCCGTTTAACCAGAGATGACATATAATCCCGCTGCTGTATTGTGAATCAAATCCACATTAGCATTAAGAAAGAGATGCTGGAAAAACAGCTCATTATTCTGACCATACCAGAACAATAAAGATGCCACCTCTAACGCTTGCGCTGTCATCACCACTGAACAAATCTTTTCATGATTCCACATCTTTCATCTACTGTTACTCCATCATCAGAGAACAGACTTTAAATAGTGGTTATGTAACCTCCGCATGACAAATTGTCCTCACCAGATACGAGAGGAAAAGACGAAAATGCGCAAGCAAATCTGACTGGACAAATCGTATTTAATTGATTAAGTAGCCTTACACATGGGCAAGTAAACATGACAGATCTGAAGTGATAGTGTTGCAGCACTAACTATCCACGTTCCCCTAATACGTGCTAATTAATTCAGTTCAGCTGCAGCAGGTGCTGAGATACAGCAAACAAATGAGCAGGAAATATTTTTCAGCATGTGACCACCAACATAACTGCTTCCCTCTTCCATCACATCTTACCAGTTGTACTGTAAAGTCCAGCTGAATCCAAAATGAGGTGGTAACATCAGCATGCAATTATAATTCCACACAGCTCAAGCTATTCCTAGCGTATGTTTGCTTGTGACTTTTACACCCTTGCCCGTCAATGCTATTTACATTTTACCAGTGTCAAATTGTGACCAATGCACTGATTTCAGTCTTGTAACTCATGGTCCGTCGGATGAAACTCTAGTGGGGTATTATGGACGAAAGGTCATTTGAAGGAGCTGAAATGCCAGCAAGATTTACTTAAGGCAATGGATTAGCAGTCTTTGGCAGACTCACGGCTCTGTCACAGCATAGGCACACCCTTGGGAGCCCTTAGCCTCCCATGGCTAGGGTCCGACTTCCAGCAAACTGTCTCAGCCACACGGCCGAGTCCCTCTGAGAACAGCTTTCACTGTCCATCACGACTGAGGCGCAGACAGCTCTTCCAGATGCACGCTGCAGCACCAAACCAGGTGAAGCAGTGTGCAGAATACACCCAGGAGGAGCCATCAGAGACTCCCTGCTTTAATTAACTCCCCGACGTCCATCGACATTCATAAGTTGTAAACAAACTCTAACGTCTACCTGTAGTCTAGGTTTTTCTTGGGTATGTTTTATTTTCCCAGACACCTTGTTAACCTGTCTAGCCATGGCATGACTGTTTCTCCATCTGTCTCTGTGCCTTGTCTCAGTCCACTGTCTACAAGTCTCAATTGAGCCATCTATCTTGCTCTTTCTGTCAAATGGCACGTCTGCCTCGGTTTTCTCTTCCCATCATGGCTTGCGCTAACGCGAATGCATCTATTCCTCGGTTTGTTTCATATTTCGCTCGTACACTGCGGTCCCCAGGACACCTAGTGGGCTGCCATATTGTTCTCAGTCTCATCTGTTCCAGTACAACATGTTTTCCCTGAACTGAAGCAAACACTGAACACCGGCACTGTACACAGAACTTTTCCTTGTTACCCAAAGTGAAATAAAAGTATTTCACAGATTGTATAATCATGCTGAGGTTTACCTCCAACGTTAGCACTGTTATTGTAAGACTCTTACAGGAGGATCATTTTGTTCATATACAAATCTAACCTTTTAAAAATTAACATAAGGCTTGTAATCCCTGAAGTTTGGTGCCTCCTTTGAGATGACACCTCTGGGAATTCAATTCTCACAGCATCTGTCAAAATCATTCACATGATTTTTTTATTATTATTATTCGTGCACAGTGTGGGGCTGGAGATATCTACATTCAGAGAGTGCTTTCAAATTTAAATTCTGCGCTATTTACTCATTTACTCTTTACTTCACTGATATAGCCTGAGGTGTTTTGCTGTGCATATCTGTTGCAAAGGGTTTTTTTTTTTCTCCACATTACATTACACTAGTTAAGCCAATGCTACACACACACACACACACACACACACACACACACACACACATACACACACATATATCTGTCTGTCAAAAGGACACAAAGGCCATCAAGCCTAGTGAAGTAGAGCCACCTGATGGGTTTGAGATAGACGGAGATGGTTAAATAATTGAATTGAGTGAAAAGATAATTAATGGGCAATCAATGAAATACAGAAGAGGGGGCATGGGTGGTGGGCAGAGGATCCAATCTAAGGGTTATGAATGATTTAATAGTAGGAATGGATGTGCATGACAATACTAAACTGTGCAGGGTGGTCATAGGACCTTTTTAAAGTGCTTTCACTCCGAGCTCTTCACGCGATGCACCCTCACATTCAGACAGAACGACTGACAGTAAAGAAACAGCACTTTTCCACCTTTCATTCCTTAACAGGTATTACATTTTGCATGTACGTCTGTCAGTGCACCTTTAGATTTTCCCTTCAGCGTAGCAAATGGAAATGGGGGTGACTTTATCACTATTGGTTTTACAGGATTTATCTCTCAAATCCAGTGCAGATTTATAAAACACCTTTTTTTCTGCCGTCCATGTCTTGCCTTTAGTCTTTAATTAGTGTCAAGGGACTAGACAACTGGATGAATAAGCCGTCAATTTTGCACTCATTATTTATTTAGTTGACATGCAAACTGGCTCATCCACACCTTGACAGTCATATCAGCTTATGCCTACTGCACCTCCCTTAATTTGATCATCAAGTAGAAAAAATATTTTTAAATCAGACAGTCCTAAAATGTAACTGTGAAAAATCAGAGTTTTCGAAGACTTAAAACTGGTAAGATAGCGATTTATTTTGTTGACATTTTCAACAAGCTTGCTATCAACAGTAATAATCAGCAATAAATGAATTATAAACTGTACTGAGTAGCCGGTTTGTTAGATACACCTACTTTCCAGTTGCACTCGTTGGCCATTTAATCAGGTGTCCTTTGTAAGTATACAATTACAGTCTGTAGCTCATCTGTAGCTATGCATAATTTGGTAGTGGGTATGGTGCTTGTGCGAGTGAATCAGACACAGAATCTCAGCGGGGGTTTTAAACACTACGTACACTTACTGCCCACTTTATTACACACACCTACCTTGTTAATCCACCTTGTAGGTGTACACTACGGTTTATCTTTTAGGAAGCACAACGTGTGTTAACTCTTATATTCTGATACTCTTAACCCAGCAGTGGGGTGTTTATATATATATATATATATATATATATATATATATATATATATATATATATATATATATATATATATATATTACACAACCCCAGGAAAAAATTGAGGATGCTCACCCAGCTTTTTTACTTTGTTGCTCCTCCGCTGGCTTTTATGATGGCCTGAATTCTTTGAGGCATGGACTTCACTAATGAAAAACAATCTTCTCCATCAAGCTGGTTCCAACTTTCTCAAATAGCGGTTGACAGATCAGCTTTGCAGAATGGAGCCTTGTCATGGACCAATTTTAAAAAATTTCCACATAAAATTTCAATCAGATTGAGATCCTGACTGTTTGCTGGCATTTTGATGTCACTGAGTTGATATGCCTCTCCTGAAGAAAAGCTTTAACACTTTTCGCTCTGTGGCAAGATGCATTATCATCCTGAAAAATGACTTCATCATCAACAAACCTATTTTCTGTCGACGAATGAGAAAAGTGTCCAAAATTTCACCGTACACCTGTGCATTGACTGTTGATGTCTCCCCTGGTCCTTTACCTGACATGCAACCCCATGTCATAAATGAGTGGGGAAATTTGATTGTTTTTTCAGACAGTCGTCTTTATATGTTTCATTAGAACGGCACAAGAAAAAAGTTCCAACATCATCTCCTTAGACAATGCAGATGCGTGATTCATCACTGAATATCACTTTCATCCAATCATCCACACTCCAGGATTGCATCCCTTTAGCCCACTGTAACCTTATTTTCTTCAGTTTAAGTGTAAGTGCTGGTTTTCGTTTGGATTTTCTACACGTAAATCCCGTTTCATTCAGCCGATTTCTTACAGTTCTGTCACAATTACTGACTCCTGTTTACGCCCATTTGTTTTTCATTTGTTTTGCTGTGCATTTTCTATTTTCAAGGCATATTTCTGTGAGTTTTCTATCCTGATGTTTGCCGTCTTCTCTGGTTGAGCCGTATGTTTTCCGTTTATAACCTTCCCATTTTGTTTACACTTGCACCAAATTTTAGACACAGCTGACTGGGAACAACCGACATCTTTTGCCACACTCCGTGTTGGATTTCCAATGTTTTATAACCCTTTCCATTATTAGAATTGACAACTTTCTTGTTGGGGCCATGTTTCCTTTAAAAAAAAGACCAAGATTAAGGTCTTAAAGCACCCTCTTTGACCTGCAGACTAATTTGCATTTTTACACATGTGCTTTTATAAGGTGATTCCATAATTCATGGCATGTTTCACAAAGCCAGAAGGTTCAGCTATTAAACAAAAATTGTTTTGTGTCATATATATATAACACAGAACATATAACATATATCATATCACATGTCATATATATATAACACTTCAATTAACACAGAATGGTGCAAAAAACATTGAGTGAACAACAATCAAGGTGGAAACACCTTGATAAGAGAGGTTAGAGGAAAATGGCCAGATTGGTTCAAGCTGCCAGGAAGGATATAGTAACTCAAATATTCACTCTTTACAACTGTGGTGAGCAGAAAAACATCTCATCATGCACAAAACATCAAACCTTGAGCTGGATGGGTCACAACAGCAGAAGACCACATTGGATTCCATTCCTGTAATCCAAGAACAGGACTCTGAGCCTATCATAAGCACAGACTGACCCAAATTAGAAAAAAAAATCACCTGGACTTTTTCTAATCTTCAACCATCCAGTTTTGGTGACTATAGACTTCTTGTCAGCTCAGACCAGTCTGGTCATTCTCCTCTGACCTCTCACATCAACAAGGTGTTTCAGCCTGCAGACCCTCCTCTTAGAGGATGTTTTTTTCCCCACATGATTCTGTGCAAATTCTAGGAACTGTTGTCAGCAGTTTCTGAGATACTGTAACCAGCCCACCTGGCACCAACAAACATTAAACAGTTAAAGTCACAAAGATCACCTTTTTCCCCGATTCTGATGTCTAATGTGAACATCAACTAAAGCTGTTGACATGTATCTGCATGATTTTATGCATTGTGCTGCTGCCACATGATTGGCTGATTGGCTAACTGCATAAATGAGCAGGTATACAGGTGTTACTAAAGTGGACGGTGAGTATATCTTCATTTATTTATCTCTAGTAGCTACATTTACAAAGACATCCTATACAGTTGTGTGCTTTCACTTTCACTTTGTGGCACCAGTTTGAAGAAGGCCCACATATGAGTGTGATGGTCAGGTTTCCATATACTTTTGACAATTTAATGTAGATAGATTTTTCAATTGTATCCAGTACACTATCTGGCCGCTTATTTATTCTCTGACACTTCTGTAGGTAAGGCCAAGACCCCAAACATGTTGCTCCTTACTCTACTGAGTCGATGCAATAGAAGGAGAGCGCTAAGAGCTCATCTCCACCATGGACACATCTGATACTTTGCATCTTTCCAGGAGACACAGACTCTGCTGTTCACATTAACAGTAAAGGAAATCTAAAGATCAAAATACTAAAATGACTATTCCTTACAGACTTATGTCTCATTCTCATTAGATTTGACCACCAACTTTCTATGTTGTTTCTCATTTTGAGTCATTTTATTCAAAAGAACACATTTGTATGACATTATAAAGCTGCTTATAAATGCTAGCTTCAGCAGTCATGGACCATGTGCACTATGACGTATTCTTATATAGATAATCCTGATACTTAGAAATCACGACAACACCAGATGTAAAGATGGGCACATAACCATTCATAACTATCATCCACAACTGACTCAAATGTTTAATAAAAATGATCTCACCTGTCCATTTTTCTTGAGGTCTGCCCACATGCTGGTTCCATCTCCTCCTCTCATGAGAACATGGTAGGTGAAGTAGTAGATGCCAGGGAGGGGACAAGTGAACTTGCCAGTAGTGGGTTCATAGTAGTTGCCCACATTGGTGACCACATCATCGAACTTGAGCACTTCGCTGCCCTCGTGCTGCTTCCGCAGGCCTGCGTAGAAAGCAATCTTCGGTGTGTAGATGGAGGGCACGTAACCATTTGGACCAGGTCCTGGGGGTCCTTGTGGACCAGGCTTTCCTGGCTCACCAGGGGGTCCTTGTGGACCTGGGGGTCCTGGAGGCCCTCTGTATCCAGACTTCCCTCTTCGGCTTGTGATCTCAGGAGGCCGCGGTGAGACAGATGTCAATTCCTGGCCATGTTGCGATGGTGTGTAGGGGTCACAGACCATGCGACAACTGCCAAGCATTTCATAATGACTCCCTGCACTTCCAGCTCCACCCCCTTTGGTGCTATGGACCAACAGAGGTATGGCGACCAAGAGAATAAGCACCATGGCCACACCCACTGCCGCCCCTATGACGCGCTTGCGGCAGCGGAGCCGGGAGGCGGCCAGCGCGAGAAAGTCCTCCTCTCCTTTGGGCGGAATTGTGCCCGCCAGTGTGGATGGTGTGGTGCAGAAAAACACACTCTGGCAGTATGAAAAAGGGAATTACGTTTTTCTTTTTCCTGTCTATAAAAACGAAAGCCAGCAGCAAAGCTGTCTAAGGAAGGTTAAGAGCAATGGGGACAAGAATAATGGATGAATTTATGGATGAGGTGAACAGAGTGAGAAGAGTGTGGAGCATACAGAGAGGAAATGGTGCTGAGGGATTATGGGGAGGAGAGGAAGAGAGCCTGAAGAGTGACAGTTGAAAATATGAGGAAAAAACAAAAGAGTACAAAGATTCAAGTGAGCTCTGGATCACTTACAGTAGTGGATTTACCGCAGTACTATGAGCACAATTACTGGAGTGGTTATATTATCCAAATTTTGTTGACTTGTAAAGAATTTGACTTGCTTTTCCTTTCTTTCATTTCCCCCGTTATAAACTTTGTTGTTACGTATACCTTCTGCTAGGACACACAAGTGTCTTGAAGGCTCTCTTAAATCACAAATCAGTATGAATGTTGCCTCACAGCTCAGAAAACAGCCTCTTTAGCAGTAACTGACACACAACAACTGTCAAATTGAGGGCATTTCATGTTGTGTAGTCAGAAAATAATATGTTTGAAAAAGCAGGATTTACTTTTTTTCCTCCGTAGATATATCAAGGGCTCACTTTAGGACATGGGAATTTCAATGTTGCATGAGAAATCAAGTCAAAACCAGTGCTTTGGAATTCTCTCGTTCAGAAAATGGCTCTGTGTATTTGTTTCTCGGAGTTCTGGCTGAGCAAAAAGTCTTTGCTGTGTTAGGATATTACGAAAACGTCTTGATTCAGAGACAGATCCCGGCTTTGCATGGGAAATGTTACAAATCCATAACTGGAGAAAGAAACAAATGAATGATTAAATCAAATGAAACTCCATTAAACGTATCATTATACACTATGCTCCAATTTAAAGCTATTCACATCAAAACAGTACACGTCATTATGCATATTATTTCACCGTAAACTTTACCATACAGCTTGTGCATTATACATTCCTTTACACTCTACACATTTATAAATTTACTCATTCATATAATTATGCACATCATTAAATTATAATCCATTATTAAACTATTTCATTATTATACATAACATTACACTAGACTCCGGTATTCTGTAGCCTATAAATACAAAAAGCCGCACACCACTTAAGTGTGGTCTGTCTGCAGAAACTTATTCATTTCTATAAAAAGTCAATAATATGAATAAATAAATAATTTACTACAATTATTTTCACTAGTCTTGCAGGCTTCCCTCCATGTTGTCATCCAGAGAAATGTAATAGCCTATCAATATCAGTGTGGAAATAGCTCTAGTGTGTTTATCTATATCTATATCTATATATAATATATAATACAGGCCTGTATATTTCACCTGTTATTTACATTTACACCTGGATGTTCCCAGAGTGACGCACGTGCAAGTTAACAACCCTCCAGCGTCACGCGCAACTTCGAACGTTCAGTATAATCCGTTGTTTAAAAAGAGAGAGAGAGAAAGAAGAAAAGTTTTAAAACACTTACCGTCTGGAGATTTGCGTTTTCTCGTCCTCTCTCTCTGGATGAGGAGGATGAGGAGGATGAGGACGATGATCCCTAACCGCTGAGAAATTGAGTTTCCCTGTCGCACATTCCCAGCAGCGACGGTTAGTAACTGTGCGCGCGCGAGCGGAGAAAACAGCGGCTCGCTCTCAGAGCTCGGGGAAGCGCGCGCTCAGCTCCCGTGGACTTTGTTTTTACCCCCCACCCCCCACCCGCTCGCGCGCGGTTTATCTTACTGCAGTATGATGATCTAATATCTGATGTGTCTGATCGCTAACGGAGAGGGAAAGTCGACACGGCAAGACATTATTCCCTCAAAAAAACAACCAAAACTGCGCGAAAATAGTGAAAAGGGTTGAAGGGTTGAAGTGTTCGCTGCTCTAACCGGTAGTTCACTTCTTCAGAAAATGGAATGCATTTCAAAAGAGTTTCAACTTGATTCGATGTGATTTTTTTAGCCGATTAGCTGAAACAGGTCTGAGCGGACTGAGCCGAGTCAACCTCTCTCCAACACCTGTGAGATTTCTGCTCTCACCCTCCCTCCTTCCCTCCTTCACTAACTCCTTCACCTCTCTCTCTCTCTCTCTCTCTCTCTCTCTCTCTCTCTCCTTCCCTCCCTCCTTCACCTACATCTCTCTCACCCTCCTTCCCTCCTTCACTTCCTCCTTCACCACTCTCTCTCTATCTCTCCTTCCCTCCCTCCTTCACCTCCATCTCTCGCTCAACCTCCTTCCCTCCTTCCCTCCCTCCTTCACCTCCATCTCTCTCTGTCTATCTCTCTCCCCCCTCATTCTCTCTCTCTTTCTCTCTCTCCTCTCTCTCTCCCTCTTTCTCTCTCTCTCACACACTTTTTCTGTCTCTTTCTCTCTCTCCATCTTTCTCTCTCCCTCTTTCTCTCCCTCCTCTCTCTCTCTCTATCTCTTTCACTTTTTCTGTCTCTTTCTCTCTCTCTCTCCCTCTTTCTCTCTCCTTCTTTCTCTCGCTAACCCCCCCCTCTCTCTCTCTCTCTCTCTCTCTCTCGCTCTCTCTCTCTCTCTCGCTCACCCTCTCTCTCTCTCTCTCTCTCTCTCTCTCTCACTCGCTCTCTCTCTCTCTCTCTCTCCCTCCCACCAGCAATAACAATTGCACCACCAGCTTAATTGTTATTAAAAACGTTCTTGTTAACAGACAGCTTCGTGTTAATCTATAGTTCATATCATATCTGTTCACATCTCTGTTACAGAAAACTATTTAAAATGAACTGTTTTCTCTTTATTTTATTTTCAAAGATTGATTTCTGCAAGAGAAACACATCTGTGTTGTGGATAAGGAAACAGTGAGTATTTTTCGAGGACAGTGTGTGTGTGTGTGTGTGTGTGTGTGTGTGTGTGTGTGTGTGTGTCCGTGTACGAGGTCTTTTAGACCTCATTAGTGAAGGACACTGAAACCATTGTGCTCACACACACACACACACACACACACGAGCAACACTTTCCAGTTGTCATCTCTTGCACAACATTCTGCATTCTGTACAGTCCTTTACGCATCACAATAAACACACCTTCCTCATGCTCTCATTTAAAGCTGCTATTCGTCTCCTTATGCCTTTTGCCCACTCATTTCACACACAAACTCATTCTACAACCCATTTTAGAGTGAAATATTAACTCATTCGGACATGCGTCTAATAATGGAATTAGGTGAGATGATCTTTTGACTGTTAGTCACGGCAGGCGACATTGTGTGAAAGCAATCGTGCGTCGATAATTGTGCTCGGTGAGAGTAGATTTGCATGCAGCATGTCTTCGGACTGCCACTAACAGTGTTTAAATATGGAGTTTCTGCGCAGCTCCATTGAGAATTCTGTGTAACTCATCTGATCTCCCTTCTTCCCTGTCAGGTTTAATCACACATCTGCATTTTTAAAGTTTAATGGCGGAGGTGGGAGCAGGGTGAATGCATATCGACGACTTTTTTTTTTCCCTCTTCCTTCCTCCTTCTTTCAGATGTGACCAGTGCCCCGGGGAATGGAGGCAGAAGGGAGTGTGCAGTGGGAGAGAGGACAGAGGAGCCTGGGAAGATCTCCCCCAAATAATGAGCGGTGAGATAGAAGTGACTTTGGATCTTGGGGGATTCGACAGACACGTAGATTTGGAGTGTGTGTGTGTGTGTGTGGGAGTGTGTGTGTTATTGTTTGTGTATGTGTGTGTGTTTTGCAGTCTGAGTTAAATGGTGTGTCAATTCCACTTTGTGAGTCAGTCAGTCCATTCCATTAGACACACAAACACACACATACACACACGTGCACACACGTGCACACACCCACACACACGCGCGTACGCACACGCACACACACACACTCTCTCTACTCCAGTACAGTTGTGGCCTCTGTGGATGCATAATCATTGCCAGGAGTCACAGGCAATATAGTGAGAATTGGATCTTTAGTGCCTGTTAAAATATTACTGAGCTGATTAATATTGAAATATGCACGTCTCTAAGCCGTCTATCCCTCATTTTCTTTCCCACTTTCCATCTATTTCTCTCCCTGTCCGCACCGTTCTCCTTCATCTCTCAATTTCTCCTTCGCTATTTCGGCTACTTAGTCGCATTTCGCTTGAATTAGCAAGACGGCTTGATGTGAATTATTTGAAGGAAGAGTTTGAAAGTGTTTGCACACGTTTGATGTTCTCTTACATATTTTCGAAGCCCGTGGTCCCTGTTTTGAATTGTTATGCTGACCCGTCTCATATATTTTGAATGGAAAGACATAAATATAGCGGCAGGTCACAAGTTAGCCTAACCGGAACACCTAGTCGGTGATGTGTGACCTGAACAGTCCATTAGTCACGGTACGCTCTTATTCATGCCACGCATAGCTTTATGTCTCTAACTGATTTTTACACTACTAATTAATGTTTCACGGTGCTGTTTATAAAAGCCAGAGGCGCCTAAGGAGGTAAAGGGCATGGGGTAGCATGGATCATTACAGAGTTATGGTATTTAAATTAGCCCCCCCTCCCACCCTATTTTCATCATCACCTATCCTTATGCATATATGGATGTGTGTGTGTGTGAGAGAGAGAGAGAGAGTGAGAGAGAGAGACTCAAGACTGCTGCAGGCCTGTGATATCAACAGATACAGCAGAGAAATTCTCCCACCAAGATGGTCTCAAAGTTGTGAATTCAGTGAAGGCCAGAGTGCAGGGTGTGTTTTTGCGGTAGTTTCTTGCACCTCCGTTCATACGACATATAACTCAGTTGCTCTTGCTTGATAAAAATTCATAAAGATTTTGCGTCACGTTGCTCTCGCGTTGATATTTCACAGATGCACGCATACATGTCCATTGAAACCAAGGGAATCTGTGCTAAATCAGTCATGTCTTTTTGTTACACGAATCCAATAATGCTAATTTCGCCCGCCGCGCTATTTGTGATTTGCGATTGCTTTCTGTGGCATATAGCATGAAATGTTCTTGGCTTGTTAAACCCTAATTGGCTGTAATCGTTACTAGACTCTTCAAATCCATACTTGGCTCATAGATCTAATGACAAGACTGGACTTGTGTGTATTGTGTATCTATCTGCCTACAGGTAATGTGGGATGCTGATGTTATGAGGATATCAAGCAAAAATGAATAAGGAGCTAAATACTGATGCTTCAGTGGAGTGCCATCATCATCCTCCATTGTACTGGATGGATTTTTTACGTCACGTTTTCTAGACCTAATGATGATGCTTATAATTGAAGATGTGTGTGTACAGTGTACAGTAGTTAGTTCACTCAACCTGATTGGTTGAAAAGTGTTCTACCCGTGCGTATACTGGATATTAAATAACAGCACATTTCCCACTCGGTTATCCATACCTGTTTCGTTCCAGTGACCACTGGTAACTATGGTAACAGTAACAGTTGCTCTGCTTTAAACCACTACTGTCGTCCGGCTGCTAGCATTACCTTAATGAACACCAGGAATAGAAAATACTTCATATTTGACTTGCACTGCCAGGCTTGCATTCAGATAATACATTTTTTTAAAAAAATTTAAACCCAAAAGACCTAAGTTACAGTTATAACTCCAAGCTAGCAACAGTTATTTCCATATTATTATTAATATGGGCAGTTTCTTTCACCAAAAACAAAAAAAAGTATTCCCACTCCAAGTGGCTTGTCAGTATGTATAGAACAAAACACGATGGGCCAAAATATTATACGAAAATGATCAGAGATTTGACTCTGACTGCTGACACTGGAGACTAAACAAACCTCTCCTCACAGAAGACGTCACCATATCATCACTATATTAAGAATTTAACAGTGTTTATCTCTCTCACTCTCTCAAGACCTCTCTCTCGCTTTTTCTCTCTCTCCTTCTCTCTCTCCCCCTCTTTCTCCCTCTCTCTCTCTCTTTCTCCCTCGCTCCGTCTTTCCATAATGATGTTGCATTTTAAACGGATCTGAACATAATTGGCTTTTTTACTTTGCAAAACGTATGCATAATAAGCATTCAAAGTTGCATCAACAATCAAAACACAGCTGTGAGGATCTACTTAATGGTGTTATTTGATGCTATAACAGACTCTTTGTGTCCCGTGCCTTAATTTAAATAACGGGTGCACAAAATGGTATGTTTACGTGTATATGTGTATATACAGTACCTATATTATTTACTCATTCATCAACACGGGGAGCATTAGAGAATGCATTAATGAAACGATCTAGGGCAACAATGAAGACGTTTAAAACTACCAGAGCTGTAATTGACCTGCGTGGAAGAAGATGCAGGTGTATTTTGCCCCCAAAGACAAAGAAGAGGATGGTTAGAAAGGGAAAATTCCTTCAAGAATCAGGGTTGAATATTTGCAGAGGATGGTAGCTTTTTGGGGTCGTGACGTCTCTGAAGGATTGTTATACAGAAAAGAACCAAATACTGTTATATGTAGTGAAGGATCTGTGATTTTGAGGGGCTTAATTTTCTCCAAAGGCCCTGGGATCCTTGTTAGGATATATTGCATCATGGACTCCATTAAGTATCGGGAGGTACTTACAGAGTCTCTGCCAAGAAGCTACAACTCGGTCATGGTTGGATCCTCTAGTAAGATAATGGTGCAAGTCATATGTCTAAATCCACAAAAAAAAAATTGTTCAATGACCATAAAAAAATAATTTACATGGGGTATGTCTCAGCCAGCTCACTTTTTCAGTAGTCAGGGCACTGATCAGGGAGTCGGCCATTTTAAGTTCTGTCTCAATTGCAAAATCCTTCCACTGGATCGTTCGCGCCCTAAAAAAATCCCACAATGCACCACAAAACCCAGGAAGCATCAGTGCTCACTATGTTCTCTTGTAGAAATTGTCATGTTTTTCTGAAGCCTCTGAGCTCAAAAAAGAAAATGGGGGACGAACTAACTTTCATCTGACTTCCGGCTACAAGTGTAAGTAGCTTGTTATTGTAGCTCTCAAATGATTACTTACGTTAGCGTTACGTTACGTTTTGAAACTTTATTTGATGTTCTATATATGGTTTGATTGACTCTAATGACTTTTAATTATATATATATATATATATATATTTTCTATATATATCTTTTCTAACCCACTAGTTAGCCTATGATCCTCCTGGACATATTATGACAGAAATACGTGTGATTAAGATAACAAATTTATATGACATGTAAAACTTCAATATTTTTTAAATGTTTTTAATTTTTGGTGAAGTTTTACAACGCGTGTATGTAGTCATGTCGCTGGAAATTCAGTTATCAGTGTCCCAGTGTGTAGTGAGCCAGTGCCCAAACTCATGTACACAGTATACTGAGTCACTACCTACTGAACTAGGGAGCTGGTTGAGACATACCCATGGTCATCCCAGTCATCTGAACCACACTGAAAACCTGTGCGGTAAACTGAAGAGTAAAGACGACAAGAGAGGTCCTAGGTCCCTGGAAGATCTGGAGAAATTCTGTATTGAATATTCTCCAATCAAGGTATTATAGGCGAGGATTCGGTGCCGTTATGCTGACGAAGAGAGGTACAAATTATTAAACGCAGGGGTGCCAATAATCATGACATACATACAATTAGTATATATTATAGATTTTTTAACAAAGTTTTTTTTTTTTTAATTTACACTAATTAAAAGTTAGATTACTCTCATATTTTGACTGTGAGATTACGCTAATGACCCCCAAAGATATTGTTTCATGACCTCAAAAGTCATTTTTCTTCTGGATTAAACTAAATAATGACTCACGAAACATCCCAGTATCAGATAATAATAGACTTGGTGGGTGTTACTTCATTGGCTGAGCATTTATCAACCCTCATCCTAAAGATCTACCTTCTTCTGTTTAGTTCTTATCTAACCCCCCCACCGGATCCAACTAATCACTGTCTTCCAAGGTCTTTGATTCACTGTTGGAACTGAACCAAGCACAAATCTGGAGATAATGACCATTGCCATAGAGCACTGTTTACAAGACGCTGACCTAGGGCACTACTTAAAGGTTTAGTGTTTTCCCGACTCTAACACACATGATTCGCCTCATCTAATTACAGATCCTTTAATGAGTCAAATTGAATGAATTAGAACTGGGAACACACTCAACCGGACTGTCTGGAATTGACAAACACTGTCCTAAAGGACAAGGATCATAAATAAATAAATAAATAAATACAGAAAAGCAGCAAAGCAACATCCAGGTGAAACCGGTAAGACACTGTTGGGAGCAAAGAAAACCAAATACACTCTTAAAAATAGTGTATTAAAAAGATTAATTAGGCCAATGTCATTGAGGAACTGTTTTTGGTTCCCTAAAGAACCATTTTAGGTTCCTATGAAGACCATTTTTGTATAGAATCTTTATCTATTTTTGTCAAGTCAGTTGTATACAATGTATGTAATGACATTTTTTTTTCTTTGAGTTCTCTGTAGCACCAACAAAAATGGATTAAAGATCCATTAATTAAAATATTATTTATGAAGACAAGACAGGAGTGGTTTCTCTATGCTATCACTCTACTTCTGAGCGTAGCACATTAGCCCATGCTCTGATCTGTGCAGTTTAGAGAGAAACATGGTGTGTTTTTTTTTAATACAAAAAGTTATAACTGTAAGATAAGATAAGATTTGTCTGTAAAATGATTAACCTCATAAAGTGCCAGGCCACGCTTAAAGATCTAGACATTCCTCACTCTTCTACATAAGTGCATATCAGTTTTACTCTAGTTACTGAATAATTCATAGCGCTCACTGAATAATAAAATTTAAGCAGCTAAATTGTTTGGTTCGTTATTCTGGATAATTGTATCTCAGAAACATGGATAGAAGGCTAAATTTATGGATAGCTTTTGGTTGAACACCTTTATAACCCTGCATGAAGTTAGAAAAGTTGAAGTGACAGACATTTTTTTTTCGGTGCCATGTCCACTTCATGAGTATTTAGGACGTGGACGTGTATGCGTATAGAGTGTATGAGTCTGTGTTAGGACGTGGACGTGTATGCATATCGGGTGATGTATCAATTTACTGGTAAGGAAGCGTGGATCCTGGAAAGCGATTAGAGAGAGAGAGAGAGTGAATGGGTTGGAGGGTGGGAGGTGGTGTAAAGGGGGTGGGGGGTGATGGGAAGGGAGGTGCTGCTGTGCTGTTTCATTAGGCTCTGATTATGGCGCCTGATGCAGAGTGACAGTGTGCAGATTGAGTTGCACAGCCACTCTAATTCTCTCTATTAATAAGCATCGTTCCACACTGCCGTCCCGGACCACATTTATTAATCACAATTTGTCAGCTGTCTTGCGCCCCACCCTTGGTCGTGTTTCTCTCCCGCCCGCCCTCCCTCCCTCCCTCCCCCTCGCTGTCCACTTATCCCTTGCTTTCCACCTCTCAAGCTGAGAGATATGGTCAAGCATACTGAAAGCATGCAGCCCCACTACTCCTCCTCTTTAAGTCCACATTCATTTTCTGCAAGGGTTTAGGGATTAAACAAAAGCTTTTCACTCAAATGTGAATGGCATATTTATTTGCGCTATTGTTCGTGCTAAGTGGTAGTGACGTTTATCTGGAACATGGAAAGATTGTAAAGATATGCTAATATTCTGCACTGCATAAGACTCAGGGGTGGTGGATTCAAATGATGGCTATATTTAAATCCTTATACGCAAATCAGCCATAACATTAAAACCACTGACTGGTGAAGTGAATAACAGTGATTTTCTCCTTACAATGACACCTGTCAAGGGGTGGGATATATTAGGCGGGAAAAATGGGCAAGGATCTGCGCGACTTTGACAAGGGCCAGATTGTGATGGCTAGACGACTGGGTCAGTGCATCTCCAAAACGGCAGGTCTTGTGGTGTTTACCCGGTATGCAGTGGTTAGTACCTACCAAAAGCGATCCAAGGACGGACAACAGATGAACCGGCAACATGGTCATGGGCGCCCAAGGCTCATTAATGCGTGTGTGGAGCGAAGGTTAGCCCATCTGGTCCGATCCCACAGAAGAGTTTCTGAAGCACAAATTGCTGAAAAAGTTAATGCTGGCTATGATTGAAAGGTGTGATTACACACAGTGCATCGCAGCTTGCTGCGTATGTAGCTGTGTAACTGCAGACCGGTTAGACTGCCCATGCTGACCCTTGTTCACCGCTGAACGCGCCTACAATGGGCACGGGAGCATCAGAACTGGACCATGGAGCAATGTAAGAAGGTGGCCTGGTCTGAATCATGTTTTCTTTTACATCATGTGGACGGTCAGGTGTGTGTGCGTCACTTACCTGGGGAAGAGATGGCACCAGGATGCACTATGGGAAAAGGTAAGCCGGTGGAGGCAGTGTGATTCTCTGGGCAATGATCTGCTGGGAAACCTTGGGTCCTGGCATTCATGTGGATGTTACTTTGATATGTACCGCCTACCTAAACATTGTTGCAGTACACCCCTTCATGGCATCAGTATTCCCTAATAGCAGTGTCCTCTTTCAGCAAGATAATGTGTCCTGGAACACTGCAAAAATTGAGTTGACTCGGCCTCCAAATCCCCAGATCTCAATCTGATCGAGCGTCTGTGAGATGTGCTGGACACATCTGTGCTGGACACATCCATGGAGGCCCCACTTCGCAACTTACAGCACTTAAAGGATCTGCTGTTAATGTATTGGTGCCAGATACCACAGCACACCTTCAGAGGTCTTGTGGAGTCCATGTCTCTACGGGTCAGAGCTGTTTTGGTGGCACAAGGGGGACCCACACAATATTAGGCAGGTGGTTTTAATGTCATGGCTGATTGGCCTATTCTTGCATATCTAATGACTGGCATTAGATTTCTCCAAAATATACAAAAAGCCATCTTATAAAGGGAAGAAACCTACAGCTAATCTTGGCAGTTGTAATAACCTGGTTAATGTGAAATTGCATAGTTACATATTAAGACGATCCTCAACTTATATTGACCATTTTTATTCTATACTTTCAATAACCATATTAATGGACATCTTCCACTGCTCAACAGTGATTATCATACATGTTTGGGATATTACACAATGACATTAATTAAGTGCAGATGGAAAAGGCAGATTTACAAAGGGGGGTGTTTTGCCATATTTTTTAAAATAGGAGGACAACATCGTCCAGAAGTTGTGTATATCCATGTAGTTACTGTATATAACAACAAACAGCTTTTTTGCATATTTTTTCATTTGTACCTTATTAAAGTTTTGCACTCCACTGACTTTAAAAAAATGCCACTTAATTAATCTGCACACTAACATTTAATGTGTGAATCCACTAATCACAAGAAACCAGCTATGAATATCACCTAATAACTTTAAACACAGCAAAACATACGGTACATATCTTTTTAAGTGAATAAAGGCAAATTTACTAACTGTATCTAATATTATTCTACTGCACTGGCATATGACTTTGCTTCTTTAACAATTCATAATAGTTACTTGAAGTAAAATTATCTGCCCGTGCAGAAGTTACTTAAAATTAATGGGATAAATCTTCGCCTCACACCTCCAGGGTCCGGGGTTCGAGTCCCGCCGGGGCCATGTGTGTGCGGCGTTTGCATGTTCTCTCCCTGTGCTGCAGGGGTTTCCTCTGGGTGCTCTGGTTTCCTCCCCCAGTCCAAAGACATGCATGGTAGGCTGATTGGCATGTCTAAAGTGTCCGTAGTGTATGAATGGGTCTGTGAGTGTGTATGTGATTGTGCCCTGCGATGGATTGGCACCCTGTCCAGGGTGTACCCCGCCTTGTGCCCGATGCTCCCTGGGATAGGCTCCAGGTTTCCCCGTGACCCTGAAAAGGAGTAAGTGGTAGAAGATGGATGGATGGATGAAATCTTTACTTTGTCTAAGTGACAAATGAAAAGAAAAACCAACATCAAATGTGTTAGTTATCCTTTAATTTGTCTCACATCTGTAGGTTGAATAGGATTTATAATAATCTCATAATGATACATTTGCTTATATTAAAGATGCTTTAATACCAGCAACCCACTTTTTCATGGTTTATAATATAAATATGTAAGTAATAATGGACTAAACATGGCAACAGGCTGGCTGTGGCTCAGGTGGTAGAGCGGGGTGTCCACTAATCGTAGGTTTGGCGGTTTGATTCCCAGCCCACATGACTCCACATGCCGAAGTGTGCTTGGGCAAGACACTGAACCCCAAGTTGCTCCTGATGGCAAGTTAGCACCTTGCATGTCAGCTCTGCTACCATTGGTGTGTGAGTGTGTGTGTGTGTGAATGAGACACAGTGTAAAGTGCTTTGGATAAAAGTGCTATATAAGTTTACCATTTAACAAATTAATTCTACAGTACACTGTTCCATTATTATTAGGCTAATATGAATAATTAGCAATAATCCATAACCAAATGAAGTTATAGTCCCCTGAATGGCAATTATCTATTATGAAACTTCTCATTTTCATAGTTTAACTGCTAGTTTGTACAATGAACATTTTTTTTAATTTGGCACGAGATGGATATGAGATTATTTATATAGTGATTTTCTCACCCAACGTAACCTGATTTTTGGCGTTATTGGCTCAGAGCTTGGAGAATTAGCTAAATGAGCTCTAAATCGAGTCAATTTAGAAGTAATGAAACCATACATTGCCAAAAATCCATTCGATTGTCAAAAACTCATCTCTAAATGATCAGCATGTACCCAAGGAGCATGCACGTTTACACAAACCTGTACTTAACTTGAGTGTGCGTGTGTGCATATGCCTTAAGTGTGTTCATTATTGCTGCATTATTTATTAATTTTTTTTACATTTATTTTTTTCTCGTGCAACTTGCACATTTGTCCGATTTGGCTAATTATTGCAGGCTACGTGTCCTTGATATGTGCTGCGCCACTCCACAAGAGCTTCTCATCAGCAGGTTGCTGGTGAAGGGGTTGTAAGGTGAGTACGCCATACACCTGTGCCTGGCCCTTCTTTCCTCACCCTCACCCCCTCCTCCGAGGCCCTGCACTGTTTTCCTTAAGCTGTCCTGCTGTTTGGGGGAAAACAAAGCCCATTTTCATGTGCAAATGTCAGTCAGTCAGCTCCAAGCAATCACAGCCGCAGCTTCTCCAGAGGCCCAGTGCGAGATAGCCGCTGAATTATTTAACAGCTCAGTGTCACTGGGCTCTGGGGTCACAACCTTCTAAAGTGATGACAGAAAGTGTTCCCCAGCTCCCTCCCATTCGCTCCCATTACCACTTATTTACCGCTCCCTATTCCAGGCAGACAAAGTGGAAGCTCTCGCAGGGGATGGAAATCAGTCTTGCAGTCTAAACAGTGTCATAACACACACAAAAACAGCACAACAACATTTACTCACACTCACTCGTTGGAGAATAATGCAGGGCTCTACACACTCTCATGGAGACTCATAGAGACTAGTGATACAGTAAGCAGAACAGAGGTACAAACCCCAGCAAACACTGCATGCTGCAACAAGCTAGGAAATAGAAAGAGGAGGGCAAGACAGGATGTCACATCCACCCAGATTTTAACTTGTATGGTGACCCATATCCTGCATGCCCTTTTGTTATCCCATTTCCCAGCATTAAGTTGCATTCTCTCAGTGAGTTATTGAGTTATTGCTAAAATTGTCTATATCAGTGATCAGATCAGATCAGATGTAACTAGAGACTTGAACAATTGCCATGTGCTGAGCATGCAGGACAGAGTTTGACTGAAATACACGTGTGTCTTAGTTTTGCACATTTCTGACCACAGAATTTCACAAAAATAAGATTTTTGAATATCCTAAGATTCACGTTTTGTGCAAAGTAAATGCACTCAAAATACTATGGAATGTTATGTAAAGGTAATATTAATTATACAAATATAACATTATGACAGGGGGCATGGTGGCTTAGTGGTTAGCACATTTGCCTCACACCTCCAGAGTTGGGGGTTCGATTCCCACCTCCGCCTCATGTGCACGGAGCTTGCACGTTCTCCACGTGCTATGAGGGGGTTTCCTCTGGGTACTCCGGTTTCCTCCTCCAGTCTAAAGACATGTAGGCGTGTGCGATTGTGCTCTCTGATGGGTTGGCACCCCATCCAGGGTGTCCCCCACCTTGTGCTATGAGTCCCATGGGATAGGCTCCAGGCTCCCCTATCCCTGAACTGCGTACTCTCCTGAACTGCTTACTGCTCAAAAAAAATAATAATAAAAATAAATAAATAAACATTCCTAATTTGTGTTGTCCTGATATATCTCATACATAACCACTATTCTGTAGTGCCTCAAAGCTGTTGGTTTTTTTTTTTTGCCCCTGCTGGAACAAAATCTTTTGCTACTTCTAGTTTATCATGCAAAAAAAAGTGCTGTATCTGTCAGCGTTTAATGTGTGTGAAAATCATATTATTAAATTAAGACGATGTTCTGTTCATGATGATGTTTATTTTCATCAGCATGGAGAGAACTGAGCAGCAGATACAGCTTCAGAGCCCAGCAGGGGAAAAAAAGTGAAGTAAGTTCCTCTGCCAAGATGCTGTGGCAGGATCAGAAATGGGCAGAAGATTCGGCTGATCAGTTCCATGAAAGAGGAAGAGGAAGCGTCTTTAGTAGAGAATACGCCTGGCAAACAGGCCCAGGAAGCATTCAATTGTCACTTCCTTCTGTTCAAAATACAAACTTGGCATTTTGAAGCAGCAGGCTACCTTTAAAAGCCCTTGTCTGGCATCACTAAAGATGAAATGATCGTGTCTGTTAAGTGAATCGAATTAGCTGAATCTTGTTTAGTTAACGATTTGTTCGGTTTGCCCAAACGCAGCCAACACTATTATTGCACCTACTGAAATGCTGGAAATCTCCAGCTCAGATCAATAAACGTGACTTACTGAACTCAGTGCATGGCAGTGGCCAATACCGAATTGTTCACCTTAGTGACTTACTCATAAGACGCAAGCAAAACATATCTAGCTCCTACAGAAACATGCAATTTCGTCTTTAATTTATTTATTCACTTTCATATGATTCATCTACATGTGATTCATTTACATGGGATTCATTTTCATATGATTCATTTTCATGTGATTCATTTACATGTGATTCATTTACGTATGATTCATTTACATGTGATTCATTTACGTATGATTCGTTTACATGTGATTCATTTACTAACGAAACATGCAATTTCAAGATCATTTCTGATCAGAAAAGTAGGCTGAATCTGCCCAAGTCTGCATCTGAAGCACTTTTTGAGCGACATAAGATTTCCAGACATACATATGTCTGTTAGGTACATCTCAGAAAACGTATAATTGATTCACAGAGAATTAGTGTATAAATCACAGCGATGAGAGTGTCGACACACAAAAACTCCATGCGTCATATGTACACCTCAAGTTGTGCTTGATTATTAGTATGTGCATAACATGTTTGTAGACTACAACTGTGCTTGAGACTTAGCATCTTACATAAAACGATTTTTAAGTGCTGTCTGTTATTGTCTGCCAATGTGAGGCATGAGGACATTATTAACCCTTATGCTGACTTTGATATACAGCCTCTGCTCTGAAGGAAAAAGCCCTGATGAGATCTGGAAAGAGAGGAAGTAGACCTTTAGTGGTTCTGTGACTGAGTGGGGAATCACCACCTGAGTCATACAGGTTGATAATGAGGATGGCCCAAGGATGAACGTGAAGTAGCGTGGTCATGAGTTTCCTGTTAGAAGATCAGCCTCAGCTTTATATCTACTAGTTTCATTTTGTCTCTATTTCTTCTAAATGATCCTCAGCACACGCACCTAATGCAGGCTCTGTTGGTGCTCTTAGTTATCCCACATCAATGCTAGCGTCTAGTTCAACTCTGCACTTCCTTAAAGTTCAGATTCAGGTGCTTCTTAGCTTTGATTTCTGCTTTTAGCTCGGCATGTTTCGCTGTCGCTGTTTCTGTTTCTAGTTTTATTTCAAATCCTGTTCTTTGCCTCAGTCTTTGTGTCTGATCCTCTTTCTGTTCTTGACCCTTTATCTGCCCCAGATCTCTTCTGTCTCAGCCTCTATTTCTGCATTTACCTCTGCCTCAGGCTCTTCTCCCATATGCTCCTGTTACCTGTCTCATTCCAGCCTCCATCAGTGACCCCGTGTCTGCCTCAGCCACTGATCCTTTTCCAGTGTCAGGATAATCCTCTGTTTGTGACCCGGTGCCTGGCTCTGCTCCTAACCTCCTGAGTTACGCGTGTCACGACGGAGAACTCCTTTCCGTTCGTTTCAAGCTCTGAAAAAATGCCGTTTTTAAAAACAAATGTCTGCACATCAAAAGGTTTCCTTGTAACGAGATTAACGAGAAGTACAGTTAAATGGTTTAGTTCGTTTCTCAAAAGGAAGTTTATATTAAACGTAAAAGTATCTCCGAGCAATACATGTATTTGGGACATAATGAAAGAGGGACCTGTTTGTTAGACACCACGTGGACGCGAGAGAGAAGGATGGAAAGATTGAATTCTGTAGTGTTACAGACCTTTCTATCTGTCACAGCAGGACACTATGTCATCCTTAAAGAGGGCTCATCTTTCTTCCTAACTTCAGATCTGACAGGAACATGACAAGGGTGTGTGCTCTGCAGGAGACACGCTGAGTGACGTGCGCTCACGCTCGGCTCACGATTTACAAAACAATATGAGACACTTGAAGGTTTCGGTGAAGGATTAACTCTGTATGAAATGCTCACAACACTTTTCATAATACATTACAGTTATTAATATTTGTTTAACGCAGGAAATAATTGAATGCTTTCCATCCTGTCATTCCTGGTCCGTTGGGTTCACTGTTTAAATAAATCCTTCACTTAAATGTATTTCATTATTATTATTACTAGTAGTAGTAGTACTAGTAGTAGTATTTTGCTTTATTCATATCCTTTCCTTCATATCATGTTCCTCACTGACGCCTGCATTTTCAAATATCTAATACATTACACACTTGCCTGTTATTAGACTATTTGTTAATTTCGCCATTAAGTGAAGTGCTACGAAACACGAGAGTACGGTTTGTTAGTGATACCCACGGCGTTCCCATGGAGATATCAATACCGTGTTCCCTCATTAGCAAATGCTAGACTGCAGGAAAGAATCCGTCTATTTTTCTCTACCTATTTCTCCAGTTCATATTAATATCACTCCCTAAAACCATAATCTTTTCTTTTTTTTTCTTTTTTTTTTTTTTTTTTAGGCTGAAAATGCAGTCTTGGTCTAATAATTGCACACCAGCTGTAAGGACTTTAGCATAACCTGTCTAATGCAGATGCTCATGTTATTCACATAACAAATATTTGCATATTTGAAGTATAGTGTATTTTCCCCTCTTAGCCAGGCGATTTCTATACTGCATATGGAGAAGCAAATGCTAAAAAAGGCAGAGCGTTTAACATTTAAATATTCTTTATGACTTATATTTTTTCCGAGAACTTTACGATTTTGGAGGACATTGGAGGTCTGAATTATATTTATTATATCCAGGTGTTATTAATATATATAATATTATTTAATTTAACAGATTAAAAAAAAAATTACATATATATATATATATATATATATATATATATATATATATATATATATATATATATATATGTAATTTTTTTAAAAAATCTGTCTCATTTCAATTATCATAAACAAGCTTGAGGATTTTTGTCACATAATATTACTCTGACATGGATGTATGTAATGTATGTATAAGGACATCCACCCATCTTTGAACAAGCCCCCATTTTGTTCATTCCTCATTGTTACTGAGGTGCAAGGAAAGAAAAAGGGATGCGCAAATAAATAAATAAAAAAGTATTGACAGATTGTTTGGTGACTAATGCTTGCTTGCTGTCAGGGATTTTGAGATAGATCGTGACAGTAAGGAATTGCTCTTTCTGTGTCTGTCTCACTCTGGCTATCCCTTTGTCCCCTCCTCTTAACTCTTACCACTCCCTTGTAAAATAATGTAATGTGCCGTGTGGTTGACGCATTTATGTACTTGCTGGAGACACGCATACAACGCATACCAGATTTCCACAAGGTTTTTTATAAAGTGATGATCTATCCAACCCGAGAACAGTATGACTGATCGAAAGCCTGTCATTTGCCTGTTGTTCAGTTAATTGATTAATTGAATCAGATGCTGTATAAATCATCTTTGGGCTTAACTAATTTAAATCCTCTGTTGCATAACGTTTCTAGTGCAGTCATGTAGCATCAGAAAGGCACTTGGTTTGGTATAAATGGCGTTTGAATTATTCATCTCGGGCCGTCTGTATGAGAGCGTTTTAGAGACGTTCTCACTAGGCCTCAGGACATGAATAATTGATCATATCTGATTAAAGTTTGCCAGTGATTAGTCCGGACTTCAGAATTGATAAAAAGATACACCTGTGTTTGTGGTTTCCTCGGTATAATACTGTCTTTGCCACCTCTTCTATCATATCTGCTGAAATAATGAACCTTTCTATTTTGTAGTAGACCTAATATGGTCAAGGCATTTTAAAATCGATATTTGAAAATGATATTTAAAGAATTTAGAAATGGTATTGGAGTTTGTAGAGTAAATATACAAATATACATACATATATATATATATATATATATATATATATATATATATATATATATATATATATATATATATATATATATATATATTATAATTCTATCTTCAGTATATAATAGTGGTTCTTTAGTGCACTGGTTCTCAAAGCTGGGTCTATAGAGACCTTCAGGGGTCCATGAAGCAAAGCTAGGGGGTCTATCATTTTCTTAAAAGGTATGTTACTGCGAACTTTCAGTACCATTTTTCCATTTATTTAAAATAATATCCACAAACTGAGTGTTACAAATATAAACTTCAGACTAAAACTTTACACAACTGTTTGACTGAAAAGAACCCAATACACACCAGAATATACATTATTAATTTAGGACTGTACTTTAATTCAGTGCTTATTGTGCATCCCTAAAAAAATAATGCACAATTACTTATATAGTAGTTTATATTATATATAAGTTTATATTATATAACAGTATTTATATGCATTACTTTTTTTTATAAAAGGTAACGTTGACAAACAGTAAACTGAAGAAAGTCATTGTTGTTGACTCTGGGTGTCTGCTAAAGCTAGCGGCGTCGCATTACATGCGTATGACGTCATGCGCTGTCGACTAGGAAGTGGCTTATACTTCCGGGAAGTAAAAAACCGCTCATGTTCCATTTGAGATGATATTACCTTTCTAAACTTCATACACTAGATGGTAGAGTAAACAGTGCATAGTGTAAGTGTACAGTACTTCATTTGGGACACAACTTTAGTATTTACTCTCCGAAAACTCTTATGTTTTCTGAACATAAATAACGTAATGAGTAAATATATCCCGTGCCACGCGCAGACCAACTAATCTATAATAAGATTCACTGACAGTGATTTTCATAATCAATTATTATCGATTAGTTGTTGCAGTTCTAGTTTCTCTGATATCCGATCCACCATTTTTTGCTGGTATCAGCCTGATAATGATGCTGGGTATCAAATCGGTGCCATCTCTATTTGTTTGTTTTGTGGTAACATCACATCATAGAATCAGAAATACTGATTTAATGTAACACTTAAAAACTGAGATCAAATGCATCTTTGGCTTTTGCTGCTTGCTAGACTATTGATAATATACATATGGCTATATCTGATACAACTTTTTTCCTTTTGAAGATGCTCCACATCACATGTTTGAATCTGGAAGTCTAGGAAGCAAATTTGTTCATGCTCTCTGACTGAGAGGGATGGCATACTCTCTTCCCTGTCAATCAAAGTGACATTTTGGGCATCCTTGAGCTCAGGTATGTGGAAGAGGGCAGATGGCGCCTTCCTCTGAGTGTGTTGTGCTACCCTGTGACACCATATGAGCAGTAGATGTAGTAGCTGGCTTCATGTGTCTTAAAGGAAGCATGTGCCTTCATCCTTCCTGGTTGGTAGCTGTCACGTGATATAGGAGAGCTGACTAGCGGGAAGGATTTGGTAGATGACCAAGTTGAGGGGGAAATGGGCGAAAAATATATATATAGCCCAATTTCCTGCCAAGTCTGGACATCCATGATAAATGCTGTGTAATATAGTCACTACAATCCTGGTGTGCTTGACGGATAAATCCGAGTAGGCACACTCACTTTATCAATGAGCTGAATGTTAACACATTGACTTGTCACTACTTTCTGAAAGAGCGCCCTTGATGCTGACTGAAATGTAAGTGCTAACAGCCAGAACTAATGATACTAGAGACTAACTGATACTTGCACTTATACTCAAATAGTCAGTAATTCGTCCTGCCAGCTACAGCGAATCCCTTAATGCACCCTTGTTCCAGCTGTTGATGATCTGTTTCTGTGACGTCAGGTACTGCTGTGGGATCACTCCTATCTGCTTGTAACCTTCAAAGTCCAACTAAAGATGGCACTTTGAGCTGTCTTGTAGAGCGAAGCGCTGAAATGCATGGCAGAGCACAGGCTAAGGAGGGATGGAGAGAGGGAACGGGAGAGGGAGAGTGACAGTGACTGGTAATGACAGTGGCTACACATAGTGACCTTTAAAGCGATCACAGAAGCATGATGGCAAAGCTCAAGGTGACTGAGTGGGTGGGTGTGGGGCTTTTTTTTCCTCTTCTCTTCAGGGAGGAGTTTAGGGAGAAAGTCTTACATTCTGAAAGAGACGAGATGTGATCGGAGGAGCGATGCTGTCGGGGGGGTGGGGGGGTGGGGGGGGGGTGGAGGAGGAACAGTACACCACTGTTTCCAGTGTGAGCTGTAATAGAGAAAAATGAGGTAGCCAGTGAACGTTAACTGAGAACATGCAAAATGACCACACGTGTATGCCCTGGAGAGAATAGGGAAAAGAAAAGAAAAGAAAAAGGATGGCAGACAGGGTTCATCCCCAACTGAGGTCTAAGGTGAGGTTTGAAAGTGTTTTGGTGTCCTGTCATTCCATGACAGCCTCAAGCAGACACTCCCCAATCACCCAAAAAATAAAAAATCCCAACCTGCCTCTGTCTCTCACCCGGCCCATGCCTCGCCAGCCGTCGTCTCTGCCTCTTTGGAGGCTTCTGGACAGAAGGAGAGGAATACTAAGAGACCAAGCATAGATTTTCTGCAGGGTGGTGGTGAGGAGAGAAAGGGGGATGGTGCCTGGTCGGGCACAGCTACCCACATCAAACTCTCCTCCTCTTTCTGTACCGCTCTTTTTTTGCTCCCCTTCTCCTCTGGTGCGCTCTGGAGGGACCCTCTGTTTGTCAGCCAACCAGTGGACCGTCTCCTTCTTAACCCTCCCTCACACACACACACACACACACACACAATCTCTCTTTCTCTCTCACCCTCAGACAGGCACGCTCTCTCGTGCACTCTGTCTCTTTTTTCCTCATCTTGTCTCTGGCACTCTGCTTTAATCTGACTTTTCTCCCGTTACAGTTCTGTTGATAAAGTCAGTAATAGAGAGAAAGAGACAGCGAGGTGTAGACGAAAGGCTCTTTGTTGAACAGAGCTTGGCTGTTTGGTGTATAAAGGAACTACAGAAGTTGGAAACATTAGTTGCACCATTTCTGAGAGACATTTCTAATATGAAAGATAAAGGGGGTTCAAAAGACAGAGAAAGAGAGTGTGAGATAGAGAGAGAGATAGAAGGAAGGAAGGAAAGATAGATAGATAGATAGATAGATAGATAGATAGATAGATAGATAGATAGATAGATAGATGGAAGGAAAGATAGATAGATAGATGGAAGGATAGATAGATAGATGGAAGGATAGATAGATAGATAGATAGATAGATAGATAGATAGATAGATAGATAGATAGATAGATAGATGGATGGAAGGATAGATAGACAGATAGATAGATAGATAGATAGACAGACAGATGGATGGATGGAAGGATAGATAGATAGACAAATCCTCACTCTGACCTATATAGGGTTGTAATCCAATGCCATTATCTATATTTGTATCTGTATATGTTTAATGTTAAAAAAAATATCTATTTCAGAAATGGACATAATTTGTACCAGCTGTTTTTCTTGGTATTATTTTTTGTTGTTGTTGTTTGTTTGTTTGTTTGTTTGTTTGTTTGTTTGATGTTATCTCTATCCCCTAGGAATACAACAAATGGCAAATTTGCTGAACAAACCTTTATTCAACTGCTGAACCAGACACCCTCTGGAACGTTCCGGAAAGCTTTCTATCTTTTATCCTAATGTGACTGAGCAATCAAGGTAGCCCTGTTTCAATAGAAATGGGTTTATAGTTCATACAGTTCAATAGTTCATCTCCCATTATTATGGTGTAAATAACCTTATTGCACTTTCTCAGGTCCTGCGTATATTGTCAGTGTATTTCAGATTTATACACACCGGTCACTTTAATAGGAACACCTGCACATCTGCACAGGTATTCGGTTATCCAATCAGCCAATCAATGCATAAAATCATACAGATACAGGTCAAGAGCTTCATTTAAGTGCAAGGGAAAAGCCACGTTATTACAAATAATTTCTATATGTTTTATATGCTAGGAATTCAGTAAAAAATAAGTCCTTATCCTTGAGTAGGATACCTGTGCCCAGAACGTCTTGAGATCCTGGCAGGGACATTTAACGGTAGTGGCGTGGGAATATAAAAATGACAACGAGAAAGGTAAATATTGAGCTTGACAGGCTGCTTTCTTTTCTGTGCGTAATGCTGCTGTCTGATGTACCTCACAGCCAAGCAGCATTTGAAAGGCTCATATTTAAATCTGCCGTTATACTCCCTCTCCCCACATCAGCTTCACCTTTTCTCTGACAGTCTCAGCTGGAGCCTGAGGCGTACGCCGCCAGCCTTAACCTGTCTTCTTCTCCTACTCTCCCTCCCCTCATCCCTCTCCCTGCCCCTTTCTCTAAACCTCTCTGGCTCTCTGTTCTCCCTGTTTGTGGGGGCTGGAGCCTCTGTGCACTCGCCCATGACCGGCTCCATGCATGTGGGGGGATCAGAAGAGAGAGACAAGCCTTGATCAGTTTCTGTGGCTGAGAGATGACTCAGGCCTCGGTTCCGCCTGTTTCCAGCTCGTTTACAACAAGCAACTGCATCTTTAAATTCTAGCTGACTAATTATTTTGCATGCATGCTGGAATGGACGTGATCACCACGCAGAGGAAAATCAACTAGCACATAACATTCTGCAACTGTTTGAAAGTGAGTGCTAATGATTGTGTCTGAGGAAATTAATCTGAGCCTCATATGAACTCCTGTTTGCACTTTTGTGAAGTGAAAGTGTGTGTGAAGGGGAGTGGGTTTCAGAAAAGTGAATAAGACACTTTGGTGTGAGTTTGTGTGTGGGTGTGTGTGTGTGTGTGTGTGTGTGTGTGATGCAGCCAAGGTCTAAGCTTTTAGACATGCAGCAGTTGAATCAGTTGTGGCAGTGTCTGGTCTCACACACACACACACCTCTGACTGTCTGAAGTGCTGCAGCATTGCAAGATCTTCCAATCCCTTTAGCAAACATTTGAGAGAGTAGTGCGAATGCTGCTTTGTGTTTCTAATTTAAATCAGATCCACTGGTCTTGGATTGTTTTAGCTGTTCCTATTATCATCATGGTGCACTTTTTGGTATCCCATCCATGTTGTATTTCATGTCCAGTGTTCCTGAGATAGGCTCCACGTCCACCGTGACCCTGATTAGGATAAAGCAGTTACTGAAGATAAATGACTGACTATATATATATATATATATATATATATATATATATATATATATATATATATATATATATATATATATTAACTACCATGAACCTAAAAGGAAACTAAGGTGTGCAGTTTGAAAAAATGATCAATATAAGTACAGAGTTGCCAACAAGCCCTGGGAATTCATGTGTTAACGTATATAAAGGTGAACCAGTATTAAATTATATGTTATGGGTGTAACCCGAATACAAATATAGTATTTGGATGGAACAGATCAGGCATTCGATATGAGTATAAATATAGATACGAAAAATTCTTAGATTCTTAGTAGAATTATGTGAAAATGATTTCATATATAGGTTCTCTCAGATGAGCCTATGTGTAATCAATTTAAACTGAAACACACCACATGACTGAAAGTAACTGAAAGTAAGAAATTTTTCATATATATATATATATATATATAGAGAGAGAGAGAGAGAGAGAGAGAGAGAGAGAGAGAGAGAGAGTTAACAGCTCCTTTGAACATGTAGCCTACATGTGATAAAGCTATAAGGTCTCGGATCATTAAAGCGTCTACGCTTAGATGCTAAAAAAAACAAACAAACATTGGTTTGTAAGATAGACCTTAAAGACATCGCTGGTCCCTGGCCATCAGGACTGTCAGTGTCTGTAGGATTTACAGGCTTGTGTAAGATTCATACAAATGATTATTGATTGAACTCCATGACTCAGATTTGTGCTTGGAGTTAAGCCTGAAGACACTGTTGCACGTTAAGGACTAAGGTCAAGTACGCGTGCTCTATAGTGTACGCAGCATATCCGTCTGAACAGAATTTCAATCAACCATGTTGAAATCATGTTTGTGTTTTATTATTCTGCTCAGGTGTTTGCCTCGGTGCACCTCTGTTTAAATTGCCTTATTCCCATGTAGCAGACATACATACATAAGCACCTTGGAAAAGAACGTCTCTACAGCAGAGTTGGAGGTAAAGATTATATCAGCACTAAATTGGAATATTTCAGCTGTAAATCTGTTCGTATTAACTAGGTTTTTATTGTATTCTGTTAATTTGAGAGATTTGTTTTCAAGAATATTTGTATTACTTCCTAATTTGTTTTTTATTAGGTAGTTCATGGATTGTAGACAGATGACATAGGGCTGATGCAGTATTAATTAAGAGTTGCTACAGTGGTGCAATGATCCTTAGGCCATACTTACCTTTTCCTTATATGTCAGTTTTTTAAAACTTTGTCAGGATCAATGGCTTTTTTTTGTTGTTGTTGTTTTTTTTTTTTCAGAAAAATACAAGTCATTTTTCTTAATCTAGGCTTCCAAGTGGCACAACGGAACAGGAGAGATGGTGTAAAAGAAAATAGGACAAATATTTTGTGACTACACCAGCTATTTCTCACAGGAAATAAAATGGTAAGTCAAAAACAATTGCAAATTCCTGACACACAAACCGCCCCCTCTCCAGTGTTCCTTGTATGCTGGAGCCACACAGAATTATGGGAAATGTAGATCAATAAAGGATATATGTATGTGGTTTTATTTTATTTATTTATTTGCTTATTTATTTATTTATCTATTTATTTATCTATTTATTTATTTATTTATTTATTTATTTTCAATGTCTTCCTAAGTCCAGATACTGCCTTAGTAGTAGCCTTTTATTTATGATCCTGGCATAGAGACACTGTAAGTTGATTTTGTGGTCAGTGACATGCATTGAAATGTTTTTAAATATATATATATATATATATATATATATATATATATATATATATATATATATATATATATATATATATATAGTTAATGATTTAAAAAATTAACAGTATAAGGGTGGACTGCAAGATTTTATCTTAGCACGTATAGATATTTTGACTAGAGAAAAGTTAAAGAGTATTATATAACAAATATAAGACTATGAAGCCTATTTCTAGATATTCTTAATTTCAAGCATATTGGGTTGTTTCAGAAATATTAAGAACATTTAATTTCACATACACTTTAGTGAAGCAAACTTTAATAAACATTTTCATTCACGGTGTTATTTGGGCGGCTGTGGCTCAGGTGGTAGAACGGGTTGTCTATTAGTCGTACACGGCAAAACAACCAGTGTTGATTTAACACTCACAGTGTTGAATTTACACCCTGCAGTGTTTATATAAGTCCAAGTTTATATAAGTGTTTATATAAGTGTGGGAAACTCCACTCAGACAGTAACCTGAGCTCAAGATTGAACCCTGAAGCTGTGAGGTGACACCTCTACCCACTGTGCCACCATGTCACCCTGCTTATTATTATTATTACTAGTAGTAGTAGTAGTAGTAGTAGTAGTAGTAGTAGTAGTATTAGCAGCAACAGCTTGTATTATAAGAATGGGACAACATTTGGACAGTCATATGAAAAAAAAAAACAGCATGTGTTGTCTGTGTCTGAGAGCTTTTTTTTTATTTTATTTTATTTTTTTACATTTTTCAAATTTATAATATATATTATAATAACCTGGCTTTCAGGAAACATTACCTTAAGCTCGAGAGTCTTGTGGATTCACTCTGCATTTGCCTGTTTTGATACCAATGTTCAAAAGGAGGTGTGTGGAGAACTAGACTGTGTGTGTTTGTGTGTGTGTGTGTGTGCGAGTGCGCATATTTGTGTGTGTGTGTGTGTGTGTGCATGTCTAGGCATACAGTTTGTCAATCTATGTAAATACAAACTTGTTTTTAAATGTGTATAAAGATGCAGTTTGTATGAAACAGCGCTCCAGAAGGAATCACGGCACTCAGGAAGAGTTCCTCTGCTTTGAAATTCAAATCCTCACCCATGAAACGGTTTCTTCTGAGGACAGGAAGCAGAAAAATATCCGTTTTCTTTTTAACGTTCTTTTTTTTTTGTGGTATGCTTTTTTTTCAGCAGGCAAATTCACAGATCCAATTGTTCACAATTTTGAAGCGTTTTAACATCTGTGATGAAATAATGCAGTGAATAAGAAAAAAAAAATTAAAAAGCTAGTGCTTGGGATTTTTTGGTTAAAAAAGAAGAACAATTTAAAGGGCCCTCCCCCAAATCTCTGGCACGACATGATGGATGATATAATGAGCACAGAATGTGGTTTGGGACGCAACAACCCATGTTGCAGAATATTCTTTCATAAGTATCTTGTAATACCTAGTAATAGCTAGGTATTACAAGATATTACACGAGTAATAGCACATACACGAGCTCACAGATGCCCACAATTGGCTAGTGTAGCAGTGATTGACAGGGGAGAGAGTAATATCATCCCTCCCACCCAGAGAGCATCATCCATTTTGCTCCCTCGGCTCCTGTCCACGGATGGCTGTGGCATCGTTGGGAATCAAACTCGTGATCTCCTGACAACAGGGTGAACCCTTTTCTGTTGTGCCGCTTGGGAGCCAAAACAACAGCATGATTTTTGCCAGAGGTGGCAATATTCCCAAATCCTGCATTGTGTTGCTTTAATTTGCATTAAACATGATCAATATCTATAGTTAACTTTCTCAAAATTGATGAAAATTCTTTGTTTTAATCCAACAGGCACCAAGAGGTCAAAGCATCCAACCTGTTCCTTTTATTTCAAAAACAAAGTTTCATCCTTTCCTCCGGCAATTTATCTCCTTTCATATGCATGTTTTCGTTCATTCTTCTATTGTTTCCAAATAGGCTCCCCTGGTCTCTCTCTCTAGAGCCTGCATGTGCAGTGAATTTGATTTCAAGCCTTTATCTAAGCTCGTGGACTAAAACTGCTTACAGATTAAGAGGAACTGTGCTGCGATTTAATTTGAAAAGACCAGTCAAATAATTTTGGCACTTGGGCATCATTCAACATGCAAGCCATTCTTACGTGGCGATGGGGAACTGACACAAAGATTACCCTGATGATCCTTGAAGGCATTACAGTATGAACAAGGAACGAATATTATCTGACGGTGTGTGAGCTGAGAATGGCGCATAGTTTCTCCTCTTTAATAGTGTAGTTCCTTATCAAATCTTGTTTGCATCACAGGAAAAACTCAGGATTCATTTAGATGGACTTGCAGCCCCGTTGTCTCATTGCTCCAGCACTACTTGATCAGAATAGATAACAAGAGAAGAAAACAACCTCTCATGGCCTCTCAGTGTCCGTCATGTGTCATGGCTGCTCCTGGGTTTCGTGTTCTGTCTGACTGAATCTCCTGTTCCAGCGCTTGATTCTGCCTCTCTGTCCCTCGGAGGCCGAGCCGCTCTAGATCCTCCTTGTGCAATCCGATCACAAATACAGAAATACATCACAAACACACCTTTCTGTCCTGCTGGCTTCTTTTTTCTCTTACAGGACTCAGGTGTGTGTGTGTGTGTGTGATTGACAGCTGTCTGTGTTAGGCACACGTCTAGAAAACATGCACACGAGCTGTTCTTAGGCGTCCATGTTCCTCGCCTCGCATTCACTCTTGTGCGACCGTTTCTTTTAAACTAGTCTCTCCATCCATAGAGCTCACTTTAAAGTTGCTTTTGTGCTATTATATAAATATAAAATCAAAGGAGGTGGTTTAGTGGTTAGCACATTCACCTCACGCCTCCAGGGTCGGGGGTTCGATTCCCACCGTGGCCCTGTGTGTGCGGAGTTTGCATGTTCTCCCCGTGCTGCGGGGGTTTCCTCCGGGTACTCCGGTTTCCTCCCCCAGTCCAAAGACATGCACGGTAGGCTGATTGGCGTGTCCAAAGTGTCCGTAGTGTATGAATGGGTGTGTGAGTGTGTATGTGATTGTGCCCTGCGATGGATTGGCACCCTATCCAGGGTGTACTCCGCCTTGTGCCCGATGCTCCCTGGGATAGGCTCCAGATTCCCCCGTGACCCTGAAGAAGGATAAGTGGTATAGAAGATGGATGGATAGATGGAAAATCAAAGGAAACACTTAATCCAACTTAAAGTTGTTTACAATTCAAGATTGCCAGACTGATAAAGACAACGTCCTGTATAAAATACATGTATGTGTCTGGCTTCATCTTCCACTACAAAGTTGAGAAAGATGACTTCTGCATTATTAATAGAGTGATGGTGTCAACATGTCAAATAAACCCGTGCACCAAAAACAGTTGAAATGGCTATAATTTCATTAATCTCTCGCTTCGTTTCATTTCCTGCTGAATTTCCAGCTCACCTTTCCATTTGGCCAATCACATCTGCTTATTTACATTCACAACGGCGTTTATTTGCAAGCCTGTCTCAAATGTCATGCTATTACTGACATTGAAATGGACACATTGGATATCTTTGGCCTGCTTGATTACCATGGGAACCAGCGAATGCTGCCGGGCCCTAAACAACCAGCGGTTGATGAAGACAAATGTGCAAACACAGGTTGGCAGAATTGCTTTCTGGGCGTGTGTGATCGGCCACGCTTGAGAAGGCGGAACCAGGAGTTTGTGATTTATAGTGTGGCGCTGTCCCCGGACCACCGCTGTCTGCTGCCCATCCATGCCTTAATTACCCCAAGTGTGTTTATTAGAATAGTCACACTAAGCATAATACATCATCGCCAAAGAGGGCAGCAGGGCCATATATAAAAATCCTACACGTAGACTATATATGCCAGGTCAGTTTCGGCTAGTTCTTTGGGAAGTAACTAGAATCATAATGGACAACAAAAGGGTGATAGATGGGAATGCATCAAATTGGGGATCTAAATTAATCGAAACAGTCACGAACAAGACTAAATAATAATGATTAACAGTGTTCTGCTTTTGAGACGACACTGTTTCATTTAATCTCATGAGGTACATCTGTATTCGTATCCATCTGTCTGTCTATCCAATTTATATCTATACACATGACAAACGTAGATAAAAGGAAAGTCCACAATATAACGTTCAGACGTTTGATAAAATTCTGTAGTATGATGTTAATAATGCTATAGCAAATTGCACTTTGGACAAAATAATCGGCTTGTGCGATTCAGATTGTTCTGATTTGAACAGTTTTTCGATAGGCGGGCTGAACATTATGTAGCTTAGGTATTCCAATCATGAAATATTTTGGCTGCAGATGAGGCACGGGGCTGATTAACATTTAGGGTTCAGATGGATTGATTTCCTCTTGTCAAGTAAATGCAAATGGTCTGCAAGGAGATGTCATAAGATAAACACACATACTGCTGCTCCCTGTTGTTCATTCTGCGGTATCGCAGAAAAATAATAGGCTCTCCACGATGAAACACTGAAGAGTACGCCATTAAACACTGTTTTGGTTTAAAACAGTTTGGGATTATGTGCGATATCTGCTGAAAAAATCGCACATGGAGACCTTTAACTGATTAATTCACAGCTCGGTTCCGTTTAGCCTTTTTGTCTAATAGTATGCTTACTATGAACACCAGATAATCCCTGGGACAATGAGAGCCATATGAATACCTTCTTGTTCATGTGAGGGAAAATGCAGAGACCTTCAACAAAGTTACCATATAACCGTATTTATACAAATACCATTGTTATACAGCCATCCTTCGTTTTTTTCTTCTTCCCAAGTTCACACTGGTTCCAAATGACAAGGAACACTCGTGGTTGTCTGGCGTTCATACAACCAGAGTTACATACATAAATAGTGCCATATTTCACTTATCCTAAGTGCCAGGGACCTGGATTACCTATGCAACAATGTTATGAGGAACCAACCAATCTTAGGACTGACTGAAAAGATGTTCAGAGATGAATGCTGCACTCACAAAATTGACACAGGATTTATTAACGCAGTAGAACCTGGAGAAGGTTCATGGTGACACCCAGGTGGACTTCCTGGAGCAGCATGCCTCTAAGTATTGGCCTTGAGGAGGAGACATTCCATGTAGATTGGTATGGTTGGAGCTGGGTGTACAGCCTGCAGTAGGCCATGGTGATGACATCCACCACCCAGTGGGCTAGTCTTTAATTAGATATGGGAGCTCCTCGGGTCTTCTCTTTTTGATGTACAAGGCATTACATGAAACACTCAACAGGTTTCTCTTCATGGAATGCTGTGAGGTCAATTCAATGTGACATTAGGTAGCAACCCTGGGTTCAACCACAAGGAGTCATGGGGCCACCAACACAGGCAAGGTGAGCTTGTCACCAAAGCATGTAGTTCTCTCACTCATTTTGGTGACGTGTTTGCTAGCAATAAGGTAGTCTTTAGGGAGGCATCCTACAAGGGTAGGTCTTACAGAGTTCCAGTACAAGGGGGATATCCCACACCAAGCTCTTTGTGAGGCCACAGATCAGACCACAGTGTCCTGCTCATGGCCCCGAAGTGGTCTATGAGAACTTGGTTTCCATTGCTGCTCTCGCTTGTGAATGGCACTTCGCAGTTTCCTCCATGAACTAATCTATTGTCCCAAATGGATGGCAAGTTTTGGCACCTTCTACAAAGTCCAGAAAAATGACAATATTTGATTATAGCTCATATAAACACCAAACCCACAGTGCAGATAACCTGACAGAGGGTGTGAAATTTTTCTAGCCCCAGTCTTTTGAAGCATTCAAGTTAACAAAGGTTAGCTGTGAGCAGCCATGGGCCCGTTAATTTGGTAGACAGTGACACATGAGGAAAATATAGCGGAAGCATTAAGAGAACGTAGCAGTCCAGAAGCTAGCAAGCTCAACAGTGCTCGACCTCAGTATACCGAGGGAGACCGCTCAACACTTTTAGACAGCCCTGCTAGTCAGGAGACTGTGATGGATAAAAGACTGAGCTGAAGTCCAGCTAACTTCACAAGCTCAGTGGTGGAGGATGCACTGTGGTGAGGGAGAACTTCTCAACCATTCTAGTGGTACATATTCAAAGGCCTGCAGGTCACCAGAGAGCGGGCGATGCAAAAATCTCAGAGCGTTTGGGAAAGACGCATCCAGCAAGGGACTGAAAGATCAGCGTTGTTTTGAGCAAAAGCAAGGTGAGCAAGCTAACATGGGAACCCAACTAAAATTAGAGAGTACCAAGGTGTATATGAGGTGCAAGGCAAGCGAAAGAAAGGGAATGGTAGCCATATGAAATTGCTATTTAAATAAAATGCGGTCACTTCCTGATGTTGTTGAAGGTCTTGGTATGCGAGTGCATGTGCAGAAGAAGGATTCGCACCTTCCCCGGTGGTTAGGATGGAGGCTTTTGTAATGGTGTACTTGTGTAATAGTGTATTATTACACACCATGAGTATTGTCATACACACAAAACCAAAGCCATTTTCCATAACTAAGCCAGTGTTAGTGAGACTTTTTTTCTGACACTATAAAACTGATTTTGATATAACAAACCTGTTGCACTGAACCGATAGGAACACTTCATACCAACATAATACTCCTTCACTCAAATCTTTCAATCAGTCAACGCATCAGAAACATCCCACTATGTAATAATACACTCCATGCTAGAACACTCCTGCACAGTCACAAGATGTGCCTTTTTTGTCAGGATGCCTAGCTGCTTCCAGTTGGCCTTAATTATAAGCCAGAGGTCATTGACGTTGTTAGCGTCTGGTTGACACTAATTGGCCTAAGGTGGAGAGAACTCTCACTGTGAGACACACAGAGAGAGGAGGGGTCAGAATCAGAGGTGCGTCACAGCAAAGCGGAGGACAGAAATAACAAAGGAGAGAGAAATGAGTGTGCGTAATATGTGAGGGGACAGGTGCATGAGGAGCAAAGGAAATGGGCTGTGTATATACACTCACTGGAGCTCATTAATGAGCCAACCGTGCTGCCGCTTGGCTCAAGTTGGCTTATTGATTTGTATGGGTTATTTAAGTTGTGACAAGTGGTCGGACTATCTAGAGAATATGAGGGCAGGATTTCCTCAAAATGGAAGTATTGATCTGTTCAAGAAAGATCAGGGTATATAAATGGGAGCCACCAGAGGAGATCTGAGATTTGTTACCCCTCTCAAAAAGTATCTTCCTTTATATCATTATAAGATACATGACCAACAAAGCCACAATATGTGGTGTGATGTGGGCCGATGTGAAAAGGAAGTGAATTATTTCAATGTCTCACAGTGTTTTGCTCTCCTTATCCCACAGCGATTTGCCATCCGTGACGGTTTTTACATGAATGAAACGTCATGATTTTAAGCTATTAATAGTTCAAATTAATCTTGTTGAAAGTCTGTGAGACAAGTTAGTTCTAGTTATCACTTTCATTACAGCAGCTTTAAACACTCGTTCCCTCACCAGCCGCTTTTTTTTTTCTTTGTCTTGAATTTAATGACAAAAAAAAATGCAGTACCATGAAACCGCAAATCACAAACTCTTCTGTCTTTTTACAAAGCACTGACACTGGAGACATCTTGCATAAAATGTTAAATAAACATCTCCTTAGCTACTACTGCCTAGGTTTCATCTGACTGCTGAAGCTATGGTCCACAAAAAGCTTACACAGCCTGTACGGGCTCTCATTCTGGAAAGGTACCGATCAGTTGAGGGGTACAAAAGAATTTCCAAAACATTAGATGTACTAAGTAACACAGTGAAGGCCATCATCAGCAAAGTGGAGAGTATGGAGTAAGACAGTGACATTACAAAGAACCTGACGTCCCTCCAAAAGTCATGAACGGACAAGACAAAAACTTAAAAGGGAGGCTTCCAAGAGACCTACGGTGACATTAAAGTAGCTGCAGAAATATCTGGCAAGTACTAATCACTCCGTCATGTCAAACCAAGATAAATCATGTCACATTTCTTTTTTGTTGCTACTTTTAATGTGATATCACAACCAACAAATTCAAAAAAAAGAAAAAATAAATGAAGAAAAATGAAAAAGTGTCTGTACTTATATATATATATATATATATATATATATATATATCCACGGTATACTGTAGGTACCGGCATCTTTATTACTTTATTACTTACTGCCTTTATTGTAATAATATCATTTATTTACATAATTACCTTTTTTATTCCCGAAGTCCACACTGTTAAAATACAGCATCAAAATATCTTGTATCACATCCATAGCACTTTTCTTATTTGTAAATTATTGAAATGTGAATTAAACCTATATCACTCAAGCAACCTGACAATTAGGCTTATAACTGTAGTAGCATAATAATAGCTAACATAACTTTACTGGTTTAGTTATTCTAACATAAATTATAAACGCCACCAAGACCTAGACTTTTCTTCCAAGAAGTATGAGGATCTCAGTCTTCAGTATTTTCATTATAAATCTAGATGTGTAGTTGATGCTAACTTAGCATCTGAAGGTTTTCACTTACTTGTTGCCTTGATTAGCCACACAGATCTGGTGCAAAACTTCAGAAACTTAAGTCTTGGCTGATTGACTACATGTATAACATCAATAACAGTTCATGAGGAAAGCTTTTCTGAACATTGATAAGAAAGGGCAAAAGAGAAATGTCAAGCCATTAAATCTTGCCTAGGTCTGACAGTTCAAATGTCAAATGAACAGATTTGTTTTTGTGTGTTAGATCTAGCTTTAAACACATAAATGAAGTTTTTCTCTGTCCTATCCCGTCTTCTCCTGAGACAGGTATGGGACACGGCTGCACGAGAGACGACTGGCGGCTTTAGAACAGTCCTCAGTGGCAGGTGCAAGGACAAGCTGTGACACAGCAGCTTCGAGGTCAGACCCAGTGCTCTGTCATACACCGCAGCAGCACAAACACACACAGCATTCAGACAGGTTGCATCATCAACTCATTGATACTCAATAAGACGCAGTTGTGGCACACTCTTGTGGTAGACAACTAAATGATAGCTGAGTCGTGAGATACACTCACCATCCAGTTGATTAGCACAACCTGTACACCTGCTTATTCATGCAAATGTCGAATTAACATAAAACAAAAAACATCAAGGGAGCAGCAGGTCTGTGGCAAGAAATGCCTTGTTGATGAGAGAGTTTCTGAGGCTACAGTGAGCACCTGAACTGATAAAACTGAAGATTGGGGGGAAAGAAGTCGCCTGGTCTTTATCCAATCTTCGACAAGGTTCTTCAAGGTATGTTGTGTATTCTGAGATGCTTTTCTGCCCTCCACCACAGCCTTCCTGTCAGCTTAAACCTTGGGGCGGCTGTGGGTCAGGTGGTAGAGCGGGTTGCCCACTAATCGTAGGGTTGGAGGTTCGATTCCCGGCCCATGTGATTCCATATACCGAAGTGTCCTTGGGCAAGACACTGAACCCCAAGTTGCTCCCGATGGAAAGTTAGCACCATGCATGGCAGCTCTGCTACCATTGGTGTGTGTGTGTGTGTGTGTGTGTGTGTGTGTGAATGGGTGAATGAGACACAGTGTAAAGCACTATATAAGTGCAGACCATTTAAACCAGTCAGGCTATTCTCCTCTGACTTCTCACTCTCATCAACAAGGCGTTTCCCCCCACAGAACTGCCGCTTACTGGATGTTTTATGTTTTCGCACCGTTGTATATAAACTCCAGAGACTCTGGTAGGTGAAAATCCCTAGAGATCAGCAGTTTCTGAAATACTCAAACCAACCATGCCACGGTCTAAATCACTGAGATGACATGTATGCTCAATATGAACATTACCCGTGCTGCTGCCACATAATTGGCTGATCAGAAAATTGCATGAATGTAACCAAATATGACTAAATGTAAAAATAACTTCCTGCTGTGACCCATCACAATATATTCACACTCGGTAACTATGCATCAGGTCTGAGCTTTACTGATCAAATATCTAAGCGTGAAGAGCACGGTTAATGTCATAAACATCAGATGCATTATGACTATGGTATACATAAATAATCCTATAAACACCCCAAAAAGAAATACTTAAAGTCAAAGAGCTGTCCTGCTGTAACGGGAAAACATCTCAGTGTTTCACCATAGGTCTGATCTTCAGGCATCTCACAGAAAAAAATATTTCAGAGAGTATTTCAAATCGGACCATAAAACCTTACTGAAAACTCTAATGCTTTTAAGAGCTACACAGATTACTACAAAATACACTACAGCATGCACAGTGCTGTGAAAAAAGTATTGGCCCCATCCTGATCCTTCTGTTTTTATGTATATCTCATACTAAATAGTTCTAGATATTCAAGCGAAATACAACATAAAATAAAGGCAACCTGAGTAAACACACAATACAGTTTTTATTTATTAATTTTTTTTATTATTATTGAAGCAAAATCAATCAAAATTTATCACCCTTGTAAAAAATAAATTGCCCCCTTATACATAAAATCTGGTCGTGAGACCTTTAGCAGCAATAACTGCAACTAAACACTTCTGATAACTGGAGATCAGTGTTTCACAGCGCTGTGGTGGAATTTTGGCCCACCCGTCTTTGCGGAACTGCTTTAGTTCAGCAACACTGAAGGGTTTTCGAGCATGATCTGCCCGTTTAAGGTCCTGACACAACATCTCACTTGGTTCAAGTCAGGACTTTGACTATACCACTCCAAAACGTTAATTTTGCTTTTTTTTTTTTTTTTTTTTTTTTAGCCATTCACAGACTGAAGGCCGGACATTCTCCTTTAGGATTTTCTGGTAGAAAGCACAGGCCCGGACTGGTCATCGGGAGCACCGGGAGTATTATCTACTGTATAGTTATAATAATAAGTAATTTAGCAGACGAATATCCAAATTTATGTACAGTACATTTAGGGAGTCATCCATGTTGTTACTTTAAATGTTGAAGTTACAAATACAGCTAGGGTAAACAACAGCAGCAGCAGCAAGAGCAAAAAAGGCATAAAAGGCAACATCATGTTCAATATTAGGATTTTTCTAAATAGAGATTGTCATGATGTAGTTAGAATTGTACTAACAGATATTTAGGTTATTTAGAAAATGATGTCTGCACATATGTGAGGTTGAAAACAACTTTTTCCTCCCATTTTTCACAATAAGGTGGAGAGAGTCAGCCTGGCACTAGCTCTGTGCAGCGGTCACACTTCAGGGTCAACCTGAGATAACAGGTAGAGGTCAAATAAAAGAAATTAAATATGCTTTAATATATTTGTAGGAAATATAGTAAGGTTGCACACGGTGGTTTAGTGGTTAGCACGTTCGCCTCACACCTCCAGGGTCGGGGGTTTGATTCCCACCGTGGCCCAGTGTGCGCGGAGTTTGCATGTTCTCCCCATGCTGTGGGGGTTTTCTCCGGGTACTCCGGTTTCCTCCCCAGTCCAAAGACATGCATGGTAGGCTGATTGACATGTCCAAAGTGTCTGTAGTGTATGAATGCGGGTGTGAGTGTGTATGTGATTGTGCACTGCGATGGATTGGGACCCTGTCCAGGGTGTACCCCGCCTTGTGCCCGATGCTCCCTGGGATAGGCTCCAGGTTCCCCCGTGACCCTGAAGGAAGGATAAGCGGTATAGAAGATGGATGGATGGATGGATGGATATAGTATGGTTAAATCTCAGGTATTTTAAGTATTTTTAAGTCTAAAAAAAAACAAAAAAACACATTGCCCTAATATCATTCTTAATTTAGATTCTGTGCTCACAAATTACCGTGCGGTTTTCCAAAAGTGTCCATAGCAGTAGACCTGGTAAAGAAGTGACAGATATATGAAAAATGGCAGTCAAAAAGTGTCTTCTGCATTTAATGTACCTTTGTGAGTGAAAAGTAGAGAGTCATTGGAAGTTTTGCACTTCTGGTGTTTGTTAAATGCTTGGCAGACCCATGTAAGCTGATATAAATTAGGACTGCTTCACTACCTCTACGTTGCTTGTTTATGTTTTTATGTGAGGCCATACTGTGTGTAATAAATTGAATTTAGGAAAGAAAAAATTCAGACAAGCCTTAATGTTCTTCTGGGTTAGCAGTGGTTTTCACCTCACCATCTTCCACGGATGCCATTGTTCCCCAGTGTCTTTCTGATAGTGGAGTCATGAACAGTGACCTTTATTGATGCAAGAGAGGCCTGTAGGTCCTTTGATATTGTCCTTGGCTCTTTTGTGACTTCCTGGATGAGTAGTTGCTGTGCTCTTGGAGGAATTTTGGAAGGTCGGCCACTACTGTGCCGAGTTTTTCCCATTTGGAGATAACGGATCTCAGTGTGGTTCTTCAGAGCCCCAGAGCCTTTGAAATAGCTTTGTAACCCTTCCCAGACTGATGTATTTCAATCACCTTCTTCCTCATCCTTTCTGGAATTTCTTTCAACTTTGCCATAGTGTGTTCCTGCGTAAGACCTTTTAACCAACTTCATGATGTTGTAAAAGTTCTATTTAAGTGCTGATTTGATTGAACAGTTAACATGATTTGTTTAACTCGATACGAAGTACGCACACAAGTATGAAAACATCCTGAAACGCTTATGAAAAAACTTATAGTACTTTCTGCTAATAAAAGCATTTTATTACAAAACGTATAAAAACCAGTACAAATTATTAATGCAACATATAAAACACAAGGTATAAAATTCTCCCCACTTAACTTCCACTTAGTGTGATATTCATTCGCTCGGAGAACTAGAACTCTGAACCTAATAATAGTAATTAAATAATAATAATAATAATAATAAAGAATTATTCATATTCTAATTTTACATAGGCCACAGGTAACCCTGTTGCTTGGCAACATAATCTGCACTTATCCCATGAAGGAGATTTTGTTAGCACTGATGCATTCATAGTGGCTTCTTCTTCAGTCCAAAAACAGCGATAAGCAGGATCATCTCATACAAGGCTGGGATTACACTGAAAGAGCAAAGGACCGAAAGAGAGGGATATAAGAACGTCTTTCATGTCTTTATACAAACATTTGCATATATGCAAGAAATATGTGACAAGGAAAGGAGGAAACTGAATATGAATATGTATATATTCTGAATAAATTATTCAGAATGAACAGATCACATGTTCTAAATGGAAACATTATATATGTATATATAGGAGACGTTGTTGTTGTTATTTTTAAGAAAGCTTGGCAGAAAGGTTCACAGGGCCTTTGGTTGAGACTAGAGGTGTGCATGTGGGAGGTTTTTAGTTTCATGCAGGCATGAGTGAATGGTGAGATAAACAGGGATGTGTCTCATAGGGATGTGTGCTAAGTCCACTACTCTACTGCCTCTATACATATGACTATTTCCACATACTCCTCCAATCACCTTACAAAATTCACAAATGACACTACAGTGATTGGACTCATTTCTGGAGGCGAAAAGGTCCGAAAACTGACATAATGGTGCTCTGAAAACAACCAGTCGCTAAACACAAAGAAAACCAAAGAACTCGTCTTAGACTTCAGGAAGTGCAGAGCTGACACCCCTTCCATCTTCATAAATGGAGGCTGTGTGGAAAGAGTTTGCAGTTTTAAATTCCTGGGAGTCCACATATTTGACAGTCTCTCCTGGTCTGCAAATACGACAGCTGCTGTTAAAAAGGCACAGCGGCGCTTGCACTTCCTGCGAGACCTAAAGAAAATCCATCTGTGTCCAAAGCTACTGGTGGCCTTCTACCGCTCTGCTACAGAGAGTGTTTGAACATACTGCCTCTCAGTGTGGTATGGGGGCTGCTCAATAGCAGACAAAAAAGCTCTACAGAGGGTCATCAACACAGCGCAGAACATCATTGGCTGCCCTCTCGCCTCACTACAAGACATTGCAAACACCCGCTACCATCCAGAGCAAAAAACATTGTTAAGGACTCTTCCCACACCGGTCACTACCTGTTTGCCCTCCTGCCCTCGGGAAGGTGATACAGCGCAATTAAAACACACACTGCCAGATTCTTGAACAGTTTAAAAAGCCATCCAGTCTAAAAGCCATCCAATCTAAAAGCCATCCAGTCCCTAAACTAAGGACTATTTGCACTATTTATATACGACACTTACTGTGGACTCTGCAATAACTGTTTGAAACCCTTAAAACTTGCACTTTCTAATTTTACCTGCTGAATTTAGGTTTATGTGTGGAATATGATTGTGTGGTTTATATGTGTGCATGTATTGTGGCACTGCGGAGCAGTTTCTGAAATTTCGTTGAATTTCAATGCACTGAAAGTTACTGCCTGGTCAACTCTTCAATTTGTTAGAGAATTATTGAGGGCAGGTACAAACATACAAACAGATATAAAAACTGTGCAAGGATTAAAAAGTCTCATGGACATCTCTAGTAGAGATCAGTTATGAACTCGGATGATGTAGCTGAGGTTGAGGAACTCTCAGAGCCACCATGTTAACAGTGCTGTCATTTCTACCTCTTTTTCAGCGTTTTATCAATGTTTCCACTGGTACAGTGGTAGAGTTCATATTTCATTCGTTTAAAAAAAACCCTTCCTGTTCAGGCCTTTGGGTTTAAATCCAAATACAGATACAGACACAGATATTTAGAGCTCTAAACAGACACAGACAGTGGCGTTGTTACAACCCTACTGCTGACTCAGACTCACCTGCAGAAGCCAAAGATCCACCAGTAGATGCTGCAAGTCCACTGCTCAAACAGAAAGAAAAGCAGTGCAACAGAGCCGCTTGCATGACATGCTGTAGCTGAATATTCACTGTCAGGAAAGTAACATTGCATCCTATAATTACCCAGTTACACTTCTGTGATAATTGTGTACTAATCCGATAGTAATTATCATTATTGTACCATTGCTAAGTCATTATTGCCAATTTCACACTGTAATCTAATTAGCACGTAGTATAAGTCAGCTGTTATGCACATATACAGTCCCTTCTGAAACCATTGGAAATCGGAACGCAAGGCCAATTCAGGACATTTTGGGTTTGAGATCAAAAGATGAATATGAGTTTAGAATTTCGGCTTTTGTTTCTTGGTGTTTATATGTAGATGTGTTAAACGACATGTTATCAGACCACCCAATTTGTAGGTGGGCAAAAATATTGCAATATGTGACTGACAACTGGTGTTTCTTGTTACCCAGGTGTGTCCTGTTGGATTGATAGAAGTCTGCGAAGACTGCATTTGTTGTTTAAAAGGATAAACCAAAATGAAGACTAAAGAGCTGTCTGTGGGAGGAAAGCAAGCCCTTTTGAGAGCTGAGAAATGAGACAAAATCAATCAGAGGCACTGCACAAACACTGGGCATAAACAATGCAACAATTTGGAATGCCCTGAAAAAGAAAGAAACCAGTGGTTTACTGAGAAACAGACAGTGAATGGGTCGGCCAAGGAAAACAACAACGGCTGATGACAGAAACATTGTGAGAGCTGTGAAGAAAAACCCAAAAACAAAAGTCAGTGACATCACCACCTACCTCCACAGGGCAGGGCTGAAGGTATCACAATCCACCATTCGAAGAAGACTTGCGAGAGCAGAAATATAGCGGCCATACCACAAGATGCAAACCACTCATCGGCAGTAGGAATCGGAAAGCCAGATTGGAATTTGCGAAGAAATATAGAGACGCGCCACAAAAGTTCTGGAACCAAGATTAACCTCTACCAAAGTGATGGAAAGGCCAAAGTGTGGAGAAAGAATGGATCTGCTCATGATCCTAAACATACAAACTCGTATGTGAAACATGTTGGAGGTAGTGTCATGGCTTGGGTTTGCATGGCTGCTTCTGGAACGGCCTCACAAATCTTTCTCGATGAAGTAACTCATGAAATGAATTCAGGAGAGTTTCAGACAGGTGTAATGCATGACAGACAACATCCTGCCATGCTCTGTGACATGTACTGTATACAATGCTGAGGAAACCCATGGGCCTTGATTTCGGATCAAGATGGCATTCCAATACAGGAGCTTCAGCCACAAAGCCTGCTCAACTGGATGTGTTTCAACAGTGATTAAAGTGACGTCTGTATTTAGACATATGAGAAAGATGTCAATGAATAGGGATGGATATTGTGACGGAAAGAGCACATTACATGACCATGCTGCTCATGCATTAGTGCAATATGTGAGGAAAAACAGAAGAGCGACTATCATCCCGGATATGAACGGACTTTCAGCAAAAACAGTACATAGAGAGAGAGACATTTGCAGTGCATGAATCCCTCATTACAATGATGAATGCACACTTCATAAGCACTGATCTACAGAGACGCAGAAAAAAGTGATCTGGTCAAAGGAGAATTATTCTTCATGATTTTCTTCACAAAGAGAGAGGTACAGGGCTGAATACCTGATCCCTACAGTTAGGGGGCTCGACATGTCTGTTACGCATTGGGGAAGATTTTGCTGACATGGTTTGGGTCCACATGTCCCCTAAGAAGGAACAAATCAATACAAATTTCTTCTGACTGATCACTATCCTATGATGAAACATTTCTATCCAAGATGACCCTGTCCCCATCCACAGGGCATGAGGGCTCACTGAATAGTCTGATAAGTATGAAAATGATATAAGGAGACAGAATCATCTATAATCACTGGCTTGTGGTGTCCCCACGAATGACTAATTTCTTACCCTGTGTGTGTATTACCCTGTATGGATTGAAATGATGACATTACAGGTAAGGATGCATAAAAGTCCTTGGTTGTTGTTGAACATGGAGGCTCCAGAGAAAAACCCAGCGAGTTCTATAGCAAACAGACCCAGGGTCACGGATAAGGCCACCACCAGCCTGCACACACAAGAGAACGGGAAATGGAGCAATGATGAAGAGCAGACCGTGAGCAAAAAAAAGGAGTAATACAATTATAACACAAGAAGCCAACACTGAAGAACTACTGCCAAACAAGGACTACAGATTCAGAATAACATTAGGTCAAATCATGAATATAATAATAGTGTATCAGAATAGCACACAATGAAAGGTCTTCTAGTGTTAGGATTTATAGTGGTATAATACAGACATTATCATACTGTGAATTTAAAAGCTCCAGTATGTCAGGTTTGTTTTTGTTAAAAAAAATTAATAAATAAAATAAAAAGATCACACAGTACAAGGTGAGACCCGGCAGCCAATCAGAGAGCAAGAGAGAGTCTAATATTATGAATGACTACATTTACATGCACATCAATATTCTGATATTAATCAATATTAATCGTAATTTAGCAATATTCTGATTAGTATTGAGTCATGTAAACGCCGCAATCCGATTGCCCGATTCAGATTAAGACAATACACTGAATCCCACCCCTGGAATATGCCTGTTTTAATTGGAAACTTGTTGCATGTAAACACCTTATTCAGAAAATCCTCTGAAAGGCGATTATATATGCGCATGCTCGGTTCGCAAGGACTTGTGGGTGCTAACAGATGCTTAGGTGTAGGCTAGGTATTTAGGAATGGCAACCCAGGCATACTTACTACAACGATGTATACGGGAATACGCATATAAACATCGTATTCGGAATATGGCGGCAATATGAATGTAAACCTTAAGTGGAATTTGACGTGCATATAAACGAAGCCACAAAGAGCAACAGGTAACAGGTGTATTGTTCTGTAATTTAGTGGAAAGCTAGTAAATGATCGTTATCTGATTTATCCTTGTTCTAGAATGTGTATTGTTCCCCAGTTGTCAAGTTCTTTCAGGTAAAGTTGTTCTCTACACTGTATTTTTTGCTAGTTGGCTAGATTTAGCATGATAGCTTAATATCCTTTGCCCGTGAAACCGCTTTTTCCCCCACATTCCAGCGGCAGAAACATGCCATGTGATTACAGAGAGCGGATCAAACCTTTCCCTTTCAACCAGAGCTTAGAGTATAATTTAATTAGCAAATTCTCTGTGTTATATGCTGTTTATGATTCTGCATAACGAGCATATTTACACAGGCAGATGGTTGATGGATCTGAAGTTGGGAAATGCTGACAAGCTAGAAAACAAGATACTCCATGTGCATGCTCTTTTCTGATTGTCAACTTGTTTTGTTTACTTCCATTCCTCGTCTCAGCGACCAGCAACAGATCTGTCTCCCCTACAAGCCTGCGATGCCGATTTAGCTGAACAGGGGGCTGACAAGGGTCTAGTAGTGCAAGTGGCGCTACAAATGCTTGTCAACTGATCATGTGTTAAGACCCTGTGATGCGTTGGATCAGACATCTCTCTCGACAAACTCTTACCGTACGTCCTCTATATTATATTCTTCAACTGTATAGGTCAGTGGCAGACAAGCTTTCACACTGTTCTCCTGTAGGATAACCAGAGACAAAAACAATGATCAGGATTATCACAGTCTCTCATAAACGTAGCCGATGGGACACGTTTTATTTAGCCAGTTTTTGAGAAGTGGTAAAGGAAAACCAGATCAGGTTTACTGTATAGCCTTTAATCAGAAATTCTGTGTTAGTGTGTGCATGGAGCTAGTGAGCATGGCATTCCTGTGTGTAGTTAAGTCATTAATGAGGCTCAGCCCTACAGAAGGAGACTGACCCTGGACCAGAATATGGTGATGACTATGACCAGGTGGGTAATAAGGGTGAGGAATCGGGCAGGAACCAGGCTGCTTATCGCCCACATTGATCTAGAAGGAATAAAACAGATGTTGCCACTTGACAAACCATTTATCTTTAACTTGGTAAGCTGGCTACTTAGTTTGTCATCCTTGAGGACACTATAATGTCACAGACTAAATACATAAAGAATCAGTTATAATGCAGTAATTATACACTGCCATGAGCACAATATAGTAAGCTATGACGCAGTCCATTAAATCTGATAACTAGAAGGCATTAGTAGCAAACGGCTACCAATATAATCAGACCAACGTACCTGCACGTATATCTGGACTAAAGTGTTCCTGGAATACAAAATATAATACAGGAACAAATTAATATTATTTTTAAATCGACTAAATTGCCGGTATGTAGCTACACAAAACAAAATTCGAACAGAAACCAAGCCGGAAGTGAAGCATGGACGCGCGGATGTTTTCGCCGTTGTTATGAACAACGCAAATCCCACGCGCTCTCAGTGGCTGCGTGAGGCGCTTCTGAGATGGCGCAAGATGGCGGCCGTGTGTGGAAAGCCGAAAGTGTCACATTTCTGTACAAAACAAGAGCGTTTGACTTTTATTGCAGCGTTAAAAGAAATAAACAAATAAATACACAAAACCAACGGCGTTTAGGCAGTTTCACGCCGTTAATTACTTAGAAATTATACTTAAGTGAAAGTATAGATAACGTGTTTAAATCTTAATTAAAACCGGCAACAGAAACCATAACAGAAATTATAATGTTTTCCAGTACAAATATCATTACAAACCATCTGATAACCATTAAAATCATCACCATTATTGGTCCTTAATGGTATCCACGAGACAAAACATGCCACCAATAGACGGCAACCAGTAGAGACTCATAGGGACCATTATAGTTTCCATTAAAATCAATACAATTCCCATTCTAACAATTAAAAACCAAGTTCTATGAGGGTTTCTATTGTTTTGTTGTTGTTGTTGTTGTTGTTGTTGTTGTTGTTTCTTTCAGCAGGGTACTGAAGTATTAAAAGTTAAACAGTTACCTGACAAAAGTTATTTGAGTTATTAAGTTGAGTTATTAAGGTTTTCATGTTAAAAGTAACTTTCATTACATATCTAAAAGTGTTAGAATATGATTTTTGTTCAACATGGTTTTGTCTGAAAATATTATTCTATCTCTGCAATATTGCGTATTTTTATATGGAATTTTTATGTGGTATTTAAAGCATTATCCATTGGTATTTTAAGTATAGTGTAAGAACAGTTGAATTAATTTTAAGTATAAGGACATTGTTGAATCGATTTAATCGAATTAACTGTCATGAAAAAGAAAAATCCAAAGGCAAAAAATTACAAATAAAGTGTATAACTACAGAAGCAAACACCATCCCACTGAGCCATGGCATTGTGGTTGTTTTGTAACAGTTTTAAATAAAGACTGGCAATGGCAAACTTGGGAAAATGCCAAACAGTCCAGTGTGAATTGAATAGAAGAGTGGTTCAAAAATGTTCTAAGTAGTACACCTGTAGAGATGATGTCATACCTGTCCCAAATCCCAGCACTGTCAAGCTGCCACCACTGGGCCTTTGAGCCCGGTTCATCAGCTAGTAGCCTAGGTTTTGTTACATGGAAGCTGAGGTAATATAGCTGCCAATATATGACATAATCAGAAAAGGATTCATCATAAAACTTGCCTCGGGTGCTGTCACTGTTTGTAGGACTACCAGACCAATAAAACATAAAACTTTTCTAACTTGGTAAGTTTGGTGTCCCTAGCCAAGAGGATGCACAACTGAGCTATGGGTTTAGCTGCTACAGTGCCATGCAAAGTACATTATCTTTCCTTATGCTCTGCTCATATCATGCTCATGTAAATTGGAACTCATATAGACACCCCTCCGTTCATATAAGATATAAAATTACAACCCTACTGTCTTCTTTTACTGACGTTCAGTTACATAGTGACAAACCGCTCCAAGTGGAGAATTATTTGGGACTAAAGAAAAAATCTTCGGGGCTGCAGCCCTCAATGCCCAGGTCAGGCTACAATCCTGCCTTAAGCAAGGCCCTTAACCCTTAAATGCTCAGTTGTATAAATTAGAGAAATGTAAGTCGCTCTGGATAAGGGCATCTGCCAAATGCCATAAATGTAACTGTTTCATACTGTAGTATGCTGTTTTGGAGCCTGTTCAGAGTTCTGAACAGATTTACTGATCTACAAGCGATTGTGGCATTTGAACTATATGGATACTAGGTGGTTTTCATATCTATGATAAATCTATGGGCATGACAAGCATCTATACTGTATAAGTAGGCCTGTTAGATGTGTATCTAATCTGTTCAACTCTCAGGATTAACTGTCTATTGCACTTGCCTGCAGCTCTCCCTGCTGGTCAGATTGGCATACCTCAGCCATATACAGTATACTGCTTGGCACGGGTGGACATAGTACTGGAAAGTTATACTTGAGTGAAAGTATAGATCAGTGGCTCTCAAAGGTTTTCAGCGTGAGACCCCCCTTCTGAAACGTGCATCCCTTTTATGGCTCCCCAGGGTCGTCAGTGCTTTCCACACTAGGTTCTACTGTATTAACTTTCTCAGCTAAGAGACTACATCCTCTATTTTAAATAGTCTTAAGTTTTATCAGCGTGTGGCTAACAGTAACATTGCTACAGGTAACATTCATTTAAAACAAAAAATAATGCTCTAGAATTTGTATGCGGCCCTCCTGGCACCATCTGACCCCCCCCCCCTCCCCCCGTGGGCCACGGCCCCCAGTTTGAGAACCACTGGTATAACTAATGTATTAAAATTTTACTCAATTAAAAGTGGAAGTATCCAGCCAAAAATGTACTCGTTCTATCTCTGAAATATTGTTTCAATACTTACAGTTAGCTAGAATTTGACTTGCAGCCTAGCCAGTCATCAATTATGGAATTGATGCTAGTCTAATCTAGCATTAGTAAAACAAACAAACAAACAAACAAACAAACAAGCCAGTTAATGTTAGCAAATTATCCAAAAAAATTACCTCAGTGTGCTTTTTCAAATTAGATGGAGTTCATGCCTTCTAGGGATGTGAAGGAGATGAATAATTTTATATGAGTCTTCGCTTACACCAGCATATTTAAACATTTTACTGAGGTAGAACCAGATAGGTTGATCATCAAATTCCACACTGCAGTCCAGTGATTTATCCATCTTCAAACAAACACGGATAACTATAGTTTTAACTACACTGCTGCTGGCAAAATCAACAACACTGGCAAATTTTCCCTTTAGGATTTCCAAAGTCTCTCTGATCTAGTGTTTGGGTTACAATTTGTAAGAGATGATGAAGGATTAATAAAATAACACCCATTCATACACTACGGACACTTTAGACATGCCAATCAGCCTACCATGCATGTCTTTGGACTGGGGGAGGAAACCCCCGCAGCACGGGGAGAACATGCAAACTCTGCACACACAGAGCCATGGGAATCGAACCCCGACCCTGGCGGTGTGAGGCAAACGGGCGTTACATCATTAAATGTATGTATATATATATATATGTATGTATATCCATACATATATATATATATATATATATATATATATATATATATATATATATATATATATATATATATATATATATATATATATATATAGCTTCAATATATACTGTAGAAATTGGTCAATTAATCAGTTAATATAATTATTTACTTGTTTATACATGTAAAAATGTTTAAAATGCATGTTTAATATTTATGTATTTAATTAATTAAAGAGATATTATTTACAGGACTTTACAGGACTTACAGGACCACCGAGTGGATTAATCTGATGGCTGCAAATAAAACACATCCAGTGAGAATTTGGGCTGTGTTCCAAACCTCATTCTATGCAATGAAATAGGATGGCTAAACAGGAATGACACCAAAGTGGTACTTATTTAGCTTGCATTATTTAGCAGGGCTGAATGCAGTTTGGGAACCTGGAGAACCATGTTTTATAGTGTTTCTTTTATATATATATATATATATATATATATATATATATATATATATATATATATATATATATATAGTATGTCACTTATTCCATTAAAATATTTATGAACCACAGCGTATAACGGTACAAATAAACTATTTTTGAAGTTCACTTAAATGTACACCTTAAGTGTGTGTTACTTTCGGTTCCCATTTCTTACTCAGTATCAGCGAATTTATTTACTGAGATGGGATAAGACCATTTTTAAACATCTAAAGCATCATTTATTCATTCATCATCCTGTAAACGCTTTATTCTACTCAGGGTTGCAGTGGATCGAGGTGTGAGGCAAGAACACACTCCGGATAGCACAATGCACACACTCATTCACATACTAATCCACACCTATGTGGCATTTTAGAGAACCCTGAAGAAACCCATGTGGACATGGAGGAGAACATGCATAGAAACTTTACACAGTTGGTAATGTGAGCTCAGAATTGCTGCATCACTGTGCTGCCCACATTTAAGTAATGTTTTTTTTAAATCCAATTATGAAAATTACTTAAAAATATATATATATTTCTCAGAGTTAGGAGGGCTAAATGGACTGGAATAAAATGGGTGTGACGTTGGACGTTCGATATTCGCGTATATGCGGAAAATAAGGGACCGTCTCTAAAGTTACATCCATTGTTAAACACGTTTCTAAATTCAATATCGTTTGAAGGGAATGAGGTACAGTCATATAACCAACTGGAAAGTGTTCATCTAGGTGTCAGCTATCATGCACACCTTTTAGATTTTTTATATTTATTAAAATAAGCTATTAAATCATATGTAAATTAGATATGAATTTCACTACCATAGACAAAATATACCATAATTTAAAGCTCAATAGCACGTGAAGGGAATGATGTACAGGCACACAACCATCTGTACAGTGTTCATCTAGGTGTCAGGTATGACACACACCTTTTAGATTTCTGATATTTAATAAAAGAAACTATTAAATCATGTGTAAATTTTGCCATATATTTCACTACAGAATGGGCTCATACACAAAATATACCATAATTTAAAGCTCAATAGCATTTGAAAGGAATGACATACAGTCACACAACCAACTGGAAAGTGTTCATCTAGGTGTCACCTATAATGCACACCTTTTAGATTTCTGATATTTAGTAAAATATGGTATTAAATCATATGTAAATTAGATATGAATTTCACTACAGAATGGGCACAAAATATACCATTATTTAAAGCTCAATAGCATTTGAAGGGAATGACGTACAGTAACACATCCATCTGTACAGTGTTCATCTAGCTGTCATCTATCATGCACACCTTTTTAGATTTTTGATATTTATTATAATAAGCTATTAAATCATATGTAAATTAGATATGAATTTCACTATAATAATAATGCCACATTTTGCATATGGGCCCATTTGGTTTTGAAATTCATATCTAATTTACATATGATTTAATCGTTTATTTGATTAAATATCAGAAATCTAAACGTTGTGCATCATGTGAATGTGTATGTGATTGTGCCCTGCGATGGATTGGCACCCTGTCCAGGGTGTACCCCGCCTCGCACCCGATGCTCCCTGGGATAGGCTCCAGGTTTCCCCATGACCCTGAAAAGGATAAAGCGGTATAGAAGGCGGGTGGATGGAGGGATCATACCTGACACCTAGATGAACACTTTCCAGTTGGTTGTGTGACTGTACATCATTCCCTTCAAATCCTATTGAGCTTTAAATTATGGTATATTTTGTGTATGAGCCCATGCAGTAATAAAATACATGGCAATTTTTATAAGATAAGATAAGATAAGATCAGATAACCTCTATTGATCACACACTGGGGAAATTCCCTCGTTACAGCAGCTCAATTACACAAAAAACAGATAGGAAAGAATACACATTAAATAGGAATAGAATTGAAATAAAGTATCTATCTATCTATCTATCTATCTATCTATATATATATATATATATATATATATATATATATATATATATATATATATATATATATATATATATACAATAGGAATAGAAAAATAAGAATTAAATTAGTAAAAAAAAAATAATAATGGTAATATGTACACTATGGACACCTCAATGTATGTGTATAATTTGAATATGTGCAGATGTGTAACACCTTGTTTATATACATGAGTGGATAAATGGATTATTAATAGAGGGCTGAACAACAAATAATAATAATGTGTGGGTTGCTGATGCAAAAAAAAACCTGTTAGCAGTGCTACATTATGTTGTTGTTGCATTAAAGAGTCTGACTGCTGTAGGGATGAACGACCTGCGGTAGTGCTCTTTCTTGCACTGAGGGTGCAGCAGTCTGCTGCTGAAGGAGCTCAGGGACCCCAGAAACTCATACAGGGGGTGAGAGGAATTGCTCCTGATAGACGCCATCTTAGCTAACATCCTCCTCTCCCCCACCACCTCTAAGATGTCCAGAGGGTAGACCAGGACAGAGCTAGCCCTCTTGACCAGTTTGTTGAGGCGTTTCCTGTCCCTCTCTGTGCACCCAACTTCCCAGCAAACTACTGCATAGAAGATAGCAGATGCTACCACAGTGCCATAGAAAGTTTTAAGCAGGGTCCTGCACATACCAAAGGACCTCAGTCTCCTCAGCATATATGATTTAATAGTTTATTTTATTAAATATAAAAAATCTAAAAGGTGTGCATTATAGCTGACACCTAGATGAACACTTTACAGTTGGTTATATAATTGTACGTCATTCCCTTCAAATGCTATTGAAGTTAGAAACGTGTTGAACAGTGTCGTGTGTAACTTTAGACACGGTCCCTTAATTTCCGCATATCCGCGAATATCGAACGTCCAAACATAAAACTTTATTCCAGTCTAAACGGCACCACAATCGCAGAATCACCCAGTTAGTGATGTGAGATCACTAACTAATAAGATCTCAGACAACACATCTAACATAGAGTTTAATCAATAAGAGCAGTTCGGTTAAATTTGTAATATCTGCCTCAGTGTATACAGCAGACTATTGATTACGGCGCCACACAGCGCGGGGACGCCCTCACCACCGCTTCAGTCACTCAGCCAGTGTGATATCGCGAGATATCGCGAGATTTATACCCTGTGCTTTGCTGCTGTAAAATGGTGAAGTTATGCTGAGAGGCGACGAGGTAAGTTGACGAAATTTGTGTGTGTGTGAGTCTGAGACCCGCGTTGTCTACTTTGAACGACTCCTAAGGACAGGGAAGCGGATTCGCCGCTATAAATTTCCACACACACCACGTTCTTAACAAGAGTGTTTTGGGGCGGCGTAAAGGTCTGGACATTGTACTGTATAAACCGCCATTTTTAATATGCGGTCTGCCTGAGGGGGAAGAGAGAGAGAGAGAGAGAGAGAGAGAGAGAGAGAGAGAGCGCGCGCGAGAGCGAGCGAGAGCGAGCGCTGTGGTGTCGTGGGGAATGCACGCGCTTAGCTCGCTCGTGCGTGTGCGCGCGGGCGCTCAGCACAGTCTGATCACTGTGATCCAGGGTGGGTTTGTTTTTATTTTACATAACCAGAGACTGCACTGCGGGTGGTCAGGAGCGAGTATTGTTGGCATGTCACAGTTTGGGATTTTCTTTCTAAGATAACGGAGGAAATGTAGTTTGAGACAGCTCGCGAGGAGGTCTAAAGCATGTGCTCGTGCTAGCCATGAGCCCCGACTGAAGAGAAAATTATTCTCCTGGCATTACTATTACAATGTACTACTACTACTCGTGTATGTAGACTGTATTTATTCTTAAATTTGAACAGATCAGAAACGGCTCGTCATTCACATAATAGCATGCACGCTTGCATCCATCTCATGAGTCACCCATACAATCAATCATATCTTTTAGAGCTATGATGTATCATAACATATCATAGTTGTATATTTTGCATATTTGCATTGCATATTTCATACGAACATTATGACTATATATCATAGCATTTATGTATGCTATGTGGCCAAAAGTCTGTGCACAGCTAACCATTACACCCGTATGTGAATGTTGAACATCCCATTCCAGATTTAGTCACACTTTGCTGTTATGATAACCTCCACTCTTCTGGGAAGGCTTTCTATTAGATTTTGTAATTTGGCTGTGTGGATTTGTGTTCGTTCAGACACCAGAGCATTAGTGAGATCAGGCAGTGACGTTGAGGAGGTCTGGGGTGCAGTCACGTTCCAGTTCATCCCAAAGGTGTTTGCAGGACACTCGAGATCTTCCATTCCAGCCTTGGGAAACCATATCTTTATGGACCCGGTTTTGTGCACAGGCGCATTGTCGTGCTGGAGCAGGTTTGAGCCTCTTGGTTCCAGTGAAGCGAAATTGTAAAGTTACAGCATTCAAAGATATCGTATTCAATTGTGCGCTTCCAAGTTTGTGCCAACATTTTGGGGAAGAATCACATACCGTATGGGTGTGACAGTAAGGTGTCTACAAACTTTTGGCCGTACAGTCTATGTTTGAAATTATTTTAATAAAGCGAGACAAACATTAATTTAAACGTTCACATCACAGAAGTTTTGCTTGAGAAACACTGATAACCGAGTTGTTACAAGCTGTCTTGTGTAGGCGTTTGAACAAATCGAAAATGTACTACAATTTCAGGTGATTTACTGAATAAGCAACTTTATGGTTAAAAAAAAAAAACTCCTGGTGCAAATACGCGGTAAGTTTTCAGAGGAAAGTTGGCATCTGAAATTCAAACATTACTCCTAAAAAAATTGTTTCATAAATTTCCAAATAAGTTTAATAACATGACTTGATACTTGACAGACCTTTGTAAGATGGACTCTGCGGTTTGTTGTGGCTTTAGACACTTCTGCACTATTACAGCACTAGTTGGAGTGTGTGTGTGTGTGTGTGTGTGTGTGTGTGTGGTTGGTATGTTTTCATATCTCGGTGGGGACCAAATGATAGGACTTGACAAATTTGACTTAGTGGAGACAGTTGGCTAGTCCCCATGAACAAAAGTGTTCAAACCATAACTCCTTAACTGCATCTATAATTGAATAAAAACAAAACATTTAAAAGGTTTGCTTTTGTTTACTGAGATTAAGGTTATGGTTAATGTCTAGTATAGTATTAATTATGTCAGTACGTTTACATGGACAACAATAATCCAATATTAACCCGATTAACACAATACTCTGACTAAGAAACTACCATGTAAACAGTGATTATTGATTACCTTAATCCGATTAAAGTCATACTCGAAGTAAACATAAATCGAATTAAGACATGTGGAGTACTCCTGTTTTAGTCGCATTATCGACGTGCGTTACAGACATGTGCACACCTTAATCACACTATTAATATCGTGGGAGAGTTTTCGCTGCATTTTGCGACAGTTCACGGACACACACGGCAGTGCCCAACCGTCTTACGGTAAACAAGAAAGCACGTCTGCGTCCCAAACCGCGTACTTGCCTACTATGTGGGCCTATAGTAGGAGAAACACATGCATCTCGGCTGCTATATAGAAGGTAAATACGCAGTTTGGAATGCAGCCCACGGCTTCAAGCAGTCGTCTGTTAACACGTACAGCATGAAAAATAATTAACCGCACTTGAAGCGTTCGTGATTTTTAAAAAATAAAAACACCCAAAACTGTATACGGTCCCATAACGAAGACGAACTGTATGTTGATGCGTGAAATTCTGGAGGGAACGTCGGACGGTGTGGCACGGTGACGTGAATCGAACTATGTTCTAGAGCATGTAAAACGGGTACACGAAAGGAGTATTCTAAAAGCGACTCATGTAAACACCTTAATCACAATATTGTCTTATTCAGAGTAAGGTCAATAATTAGATTACTGCTGTCCATGTAAACGTGGTCAGTGTTAGGTCCTCAGGAGGACAGTAAGACACTGTGTGTGTGTGTGTGTGTGTGTGTGTGTGTGTGTGTGTGTTATTGCTCAGGCCTGTGTGCGGAATGATTCAGCGAGATATTCTGCGTTTCTCACTTGAATCCGACCAGCAGAGCGGCGAGAGCGCGCATGTCGGAAACCGTGTGTACGAGCATCTTGCTGGCGAATTTTCCTGCAAACAAACCGCGAGATTCTCATCAACACTCAGATTTTATTCGCCGAGTATGTACAACTACTGCATCCTACACCAATCTATCACTCGCCGCTGAGGGTTACGTGTGTGTGTGTATATATATATATATATGTGTGTGTATATATATATATATGTGTGTGTGCATGTGTATGTATGTGTGTGCTTGTGTGTTCGGACAAACGATTTCTAATGAGCGCAGGCTTTAGTAGGCCTCAGTGTAAGCCGGCCGCTCGAGTTACACAGCAAGCGCGTGTTGGTGAGACGTTTCCGGCTTTTGACGTGACCGGGGCATCGGCGTTTTATCCCGAGTCGCTTTTCTCTTCCTCGACCGTCGTCGGAGTGCGTTTGGTTTATTTGGTAATGAGAGGGAAAAAAAACATATACACATACACATATACATATTTATACTCAGGAGCCTGAGGAATTTCTGTGCTTGTGTTGACATCCTAGAGATCAATTTTCGGTTGCACTTTTGGCTCGTTAGCTAGCTAGCATGCTAAGCTTGCGAACTGTTTAAACTGTTAGCTAGCTAGAAGGTGCTTGTTCGTTTATTGAGCTGGACATCGTTTCCGGTTTTGGTTGTTGTATTATTGTTGCGCTTTAATATTCTCAGGGTTTTTTTTTGGTGTGCGTTTATGTTTATAATTTATTTTTGTTTGAACTGCGTTAGCTATGCGTTGAAGCTAAAGCTAGCTACTGCTAAGTGACATAGTATTCTGTAGCATTGCTTGCTAGTTTGCGCTGTTGAAATTTCATTCCGAGTACACTGTGTGTATGTATGTGTGTGTGTGTAAATATATATATGCTGTTGTATTGATTTTATTTTATTTTACTTTACACGACCGACTTTAATACTATTGTTGGGTAGTCTGTAAACTTAATGTCGTTTGTTGAAATGCTGTAGTGACAACTCCAAGCTAGCTAAGCTAACGGCGCACGTCAGTGCATTTTTGCTGTTGCATTGCAGTTACGTTAGCTGCAGTGGAGTGAACAGCTAGCATAATAGCCATTGTGTTGCTTTCAAGACTCACAAAAAGAGTGGCTTCCAGTCCAGTCCAGTCCAGTCATTTCTGCCCGTTTTACAGTGTATATTGTAAACTAAAACCTTTCTATTAGTCATGTAAACATTGCAGTAACATTTAGACTATTGGTTATTTACGTTCCTAGTCTTTAAAATATGAATAATGCTTCATGTGAGTGTTTTTTCGTTCTTTTCTTTTCTTCCCCTGGATGCAGTGAAGTTCATAATGAAGGTTTGACTTTTTTTTTCCGGGTGTTTTCTTAATAACAGATCAATGAATAGTTCTGAAGTATTTGAGTGCAATACTGAATCCTCTGAACTGTCACTGTCTCCCATTTTAGTTTCAGTACCAGCTGTGACATGTCTCTGTGATTAGGCTCAAGTCCACATTTACGTTTCGTGTTTTTTATTTTTATTTTTTAATCGACACATTAATCAGTAAATAATGCAGGAGTTGTGGTTTTGCGCTACGTTTTTAATAGACTTTGTGGTTCCTGTATTTGGGTCTGTGGTGGAGATCATAACCCATTGTTAACATAGTTTATATATTTATGTTTAAGTTAAGGCTTGATGTTATTAGTTTGTTTGGCTGTTCCATGAATTGATCCGGTTTTCAGAAATGAAAAGCTCCATACCTAGATTAAATAAGCAGGGTATTATTGGACATGTTTAAATAATGAGGCTAATATTTGGATTATGTTTATTAAACTATACTGAGTCGGTCCTTGAAATTTAGGTTACAGGTAAAGTGGTCCGTGTCTGCAAAAAGTTTGAGAACCACCGGATGTAGACTTGTCTCATCATGTTGTATTTTCATGCTGTACAACTACCATGGCTAAATCAAGCCCCTTTCATGTGGCCCTGAAGTGTTGTAAAATGAAACTGAAACCAGGTTGAGCTATTATATATACATATATATTTACCAGGGTATGATTATTATTTATTAAAAAAGTAACTACACTCTTAATGAATGTATGATGTGTATTTTAGAAATACAATAAAATCTTGTATCCAGTATTTGAGATATGATTAAGCACACCTGATCTTCACACCCACATGTCTTTGTTGAACATCTCTTTCAAGACTTGCGCCCCGTTTTGCTGTTGTAATAACCTCCACTCTTCTAGGAAGGCTTTCCGCTAGATTTTGGAGCGTGGCCGTGGGGATTTGTGATCATTCAGACAGACGTAAGAGTGTTAGTGAGATTAGGTACTGATGTTGAGGAGGTCTGGGGTGCAGTCTGTGTTCCAGTTCATCCCAAAAGGGTTCATTGGGGTTGAGGTCAGGAATCTGTCCAGGACACTCGAGCTCTTCTTCTACACCAGCCTTGGCACACCATGCGTCCATGGAGCTCGCTTTGTCTTTGCACAGGGGCATCGTCATGCTGGAACAGGTCGATGGTTCCACTGAAGGGAAATTGTAAAGCCACAGCACACACAAACATTTTATTAAACAATTGTGTGCTTCCAACTTTGTGGGAACAGTTTGGGGTGGAACTACATATGGGGGTGATGGTCAGGTGTCCACAAACTTTTGACCACAGTGTATTTTTGAAATCTTACCCACTCCTAATCTCTGTGCACATCATTTTAACTCTTGGCCGTGCAGAGTTATTATTCGTTTTAGTTTGCAGAATTGTCGGGAGGTTTCATGGACATCGACAATGTCTGAAATCCAAAAAGCCTCCCACCCCCCGTTCTGCTTTTTTTTTTTCTTTCTTTTTTTTGTTGCTGTATTCGCATTCGTCACAAAAAGCCTGCAGTGCTACATTCTCTAACAGGTTGCCTTAATTCTCCAATTAGGAGAAATCAGACCAGGATGGTGCAAATCTATTCTTCTTTCTAACGAACACTCCTTGTTCACCATCAGCGTTTTGAGCAAAAATGGCAAACCCCCCTCCTTCTGAACAACATGCCATGTTTCATGATCATGTATCAGTTCCTATTAAAGGGAAGGCATGCAAGTTTAACACAGTCGAAATGGATAAGACGCAGTAAATTACTTGCGCATGACTTTCTGATCGCTTGGAGAGCAAAGCACACTGATTTTCTAAATAGCATTCATTTACATTTAGTCAGTGGGTAGGCTCTTATCCAGAGTGACTTGCGTGAGCTTACTCTGACATCACTCTCACATCATGAACAAGCAGATTTGCTCAGCTCCTCGGAGAGCAAATTTACAGATTCACATCTGAATGGCTGTGCTGTAACGTTGACACTGACGTGTATTTTTGAGAGTGTTATGTTATTAGGGTGGGGAAAGTGTTTTTAGTAGTTCTGTTCTAATCCAGAAAAGTGTGTGTGTGTATATATATATATATATATATATATATATATAAAATATGTATGTAAGTGTCAAAGCATTATTTTAAGTTTGTCTTTCGTTATAGGTATTACATTTGAAAGATGCTGTTAAGTTGGAATTGCCAAAATAATTACCGTAAGTAATAAGTTTTTCCTCTTCTGTTGTGTATATGAGCATATACATACAAGTGCAAGATGTATGGTTTGTAGTGGCTATTTGTCCTGTGTGCACTTTGCTGTACAGTAATTCATTAAAAATATTGTTTTTATGCATATGAGTATCGACACAGATGTAAATTATTTTGACCGCAGGAACAGAGTGTAGAAACTAGTAACCATGAAGGTCGACAGAAGCAAGTTGAAGAAAACCCCCACTGAAGCGGTGAGTACGCCGAGATGTTGGTATGCGTTAATCCTGAATGTTGATGTACATCTTAGGGCTGCGTTTTATGCGCCAAACTGAAACGAACGCTTATATAAAAACGTTTGCGCATTCCAGGCTTCTCTGATATTCAATATTCAATCCTGATTGCGATTATTGTGCGATTATGTCATGCAGCCCCGTGATGTAGGGGCGTAAGTTTCCCTCATGCGTGTGTTTAAAGCCGTGTGTGCCTCTCCCCTCAGCCTGCTGACTGCAGAGCACTCATAGAGAAGCTGAAGGGATGCAGCGACGAGCAGCTGCTCTTGGAGTTGCAGCACATCAAAACATGGAACATTGGAAAGGTAAGCGCAGAACACAGAGCTCAGAGGTATGAGCGATACTCGTCTTGAACCCGTCATGTTCTTACACGTCTTTCTGCTTTTTCCTTAGTGCGAGCTGTACCACTGGGTAGATCTCTTGGACCGTTTTGACGGGATCCTCTGCGATGCAGGCCAGACGGTGGAGAACATGTCGTGGATGCTGGTATGTGACCGACCAGACAACGGGCAACTCAAAGCCTTGCTGCTGGCAGTGCTGAACTTCACCGCTCTGCTAATAGAGTACAGCTTTTCCCGGCACCTCTACAGCTCCATAGAGGTACTCCAGAGTTCATGCGTCCCATACGAACGCCATCTGTCCTCAGTGTTCTCACTTACGCTTCGTGTGCTTGTTTGTTTTTGTTTGCAGCACTTGACCACGCTTCTAGCATCGTGCGACATGCAGGTGGTGCTGTCCGTGCTGAACCTCTTGTACGTGTTCAGCAAGCGCTCCAACTACATCACCAGGTTAGGCTCGGACAAGAGGAGCCCTCTTCTCGCTCGCCTGCAGCACCTGGCTGAGGTAAGAGCATCACAGGCTCAGGGTAACACTGTTGAAGACCTGGTTCAGACCTGCATATATTCTGCACACTCGGGTTTTAGTTCACAGATTTTATTTCGGGGTGAAAAGGTTGTTTTCCTTCATCTATTATGTCTCTTGTGCATGTTTCCCAATCTCTCCATAGAGCTGGGGAGGGAAGGAGAATGGCTTTGGCCTGGCTGAGTGCTGTAGAGATCTGCCCATGACGGTGAGCTGTGATAGGACTGGAAGGACTGATTGTCTTGTGCAAATGTGTAATCAGACATTTTCTAGTTGAAAATCTACAAAGCCAGGAGGCTCGGGACGATTGACGATAGTATCAGGAATCGCTGGTAGATCGTGTCTGGTGTCAAGTCGGACGAATGAAATGTCTGTGGGGGGGAAGCTTGGTGTCTGCAGCTTTAAAATCTTTTCTAATCTTTTTTAAGATCTTATCCTATATGAAACGTAACCTCTTTCTCTAACATATCTTGTCTGGTTATAACTTGTAAATCGGATAAATCTGCGAATCCTCTCGAATTATGCACGGAGAATTAATGAAGAATATAATAGTTCATTAGGGTGATTTCACTACACAGAAATTCAGTAAGAACAGAGATCGAATTGGTATCTGTTGATTGGCTCAGCTTTTGGTGTTACTTTAAGGGTTGTTTATAATGTTTTAAGGATTTGTTAATTTGCCCTTTCTCATGAGTTCCTCAATGTCTGTGTAGAAATATCCACCTAGTGCCACCACTCTGCACTTTGAGTTCTACGCTGAGCCCAGCTCCGAGGTCAAAGTGGAGAAAAAGGTATGGAATCATCTTTTTATCTCTTAGTCCGACTCTATTAAACACAGCGAAGAATAATTTACTATTCACTTTTACAATGTCAACCGCATAAAAGGTAAATATTTCTTTATTACTCTGTTAGCAGTCTAGCAGCAACACTCTACACTACATCCACATCGAACAACTCGATAAGGTGAGCTCCTGTTCCTGCCTCTCGTTGTGCTGGAAGCCTTTATACCTTTTATAGATCCCACACGACTCGACTTTGATCTCGCCTTTCTCTGGTGTGCGCTTAGATCTCGGAAAGTCCGTCCGAGATAATGGAGTCGCTGACGGTCATGTACAACATCCCTAAAGACAAGCAGACCCTGCTGTTCACACACATCCGCCTGGCACATGGCTTCTCCAACCACAAGAAGCGACTGCAGGCCGTGCAGGCCAGACTGCATGCCATCTCCATACTAGGTGAGTGTTCTATTAGGGACCCAGGACAATGAATAAGGGCTCCCGTTTATTTTCATCAAAGAGTGTCGGGCTCCAACGCCACACGTGTGCTGAGGTGGGTTTTGTTTGGTATTTTTTGTAGTGTACTCCAACGCCCTCCAGGAGTCAGCCAACAGTATACTCTACAACGGGCTGATCGAAGAGCTGGTGGATGTTCTCCAGATCACAGACAAACAGCTGGTGGTGAGAAACAACTCTTCTCCAATTGTCGCATGATCACCGTATTATCCCCAAAGGAGTCGTCGGTAAATGTGCTTAACTTGCACGTACGCAGTCATCTTAACCGTATGACCTGGAAATAGGGGCGTGACAGAACAAAAATGGACGAGTGTTTGGATTCCCTCATGTTCACTTGTGATTTCCCTCATGTTGATTTATATATAAGCTGTTCAACTTGGCAGAATTAAGCAATCGGTAAATATCTTGGTTATGTTTAGGTGGACGAATCATAAATTCTATGAAAACTAGCCCACTGGACAATTAAAAGCTCAGTCTGCTGCAAAGTCGTTTATATTTTAGTTACCTGGAAACCTAGATTAGGGTAAAAAGTGGTCGCTTACTTCATGTAGTAACATAACGAGGTAAGTTAGGTAGGTAATTGCTTCGTTACAGACTAAAGGGAACAACTTTATGAACAACGATACGATCACGAAGGACAGCAAGCTGTTGGCCAACGTTTGGTTTTGTTTTTGTTTCAGTTTTGTCCTGATACAAAAGACATCATTTGCGTCTTGCTAGAGTCTTTGTTTCTTCTCAGTTTGTTTAACCGCAAGGTGAATGGGTTTTGTGCTAACAGGTGAATTGGGCTGTATGACATCTAGTGATGCACCGAAAGGAAACTTCTGGGCCGAAGCAGAAAATCCAGGATGCACTTGGCCGGAAAATGAAAATTGGGGGAAAAAACACCCCCATTTTATAATTTATTTATTTATTTTTTTTGTATCACATTTTTATTGAAATGAACACACCAAAACAAAAACAATATTAAATATATTCTTCTTCATTCGGGTCTTTAACAATCAAATTTAACAGATTTTTTATTTTTTTTTAATCCAACTATCCAAGTAGTGTACCGTTAACGAATGTGATCTGCAAAACAGCAGTCAAGTAATGAACTTAGCAGCTCTTGGCTAGCATCATGCAGATATAAAAAGAGTAATTATGCTTATACTACACAATCATTTTAATGAAAACGGGCAGAACACAATGGCAGAGGGCCTCTATTCTGTTGTTGTTGTGGTGTTGTTGAGCAGGATGTTGCGTGTTCAGGTGGTGTATCAAACCTGATCTGGAAAAGTGCTTCGGCACCGTACCCCCTCTTGAAATTTCTGCGGAACAAACACTACCGGTGGCAAATTTTATGTCCGTATCTTTGAGTTATTTCCAAACCGCTGACATGATCGCCCTTTGCCGGGTAGCGCCGTGATAACCATCAGCTAGATCAAGAGCGAAAACAGAGCACTGAGGGGCGGGGCGGCTGATAGTTTTGGCATTTTCTCTCTTTCGGCCAAAAAATTTCTCCGGCTGAAATTTCGTTGCATCCCTAATGACATCCGTGCGCTTCCGTTTATTTTGCTCAGATTTGTCCACTCTCTCATACAGCTCACAGTAACAAAAGCAAATATTTAAAAAAAAAACCATCTTATTTTATTTGTTTGACCTCAGCACGTGTAGTAAATGTGGGGTGAAGGGGCACTGTTCTTGGCGTGTTGTACTAGGAGTAATGCCGAAGCTTTGCACTGTGGTACTGTGGCTCAGTTTTGTCAGAGTCTATCCGCTTCAGTGCATGCTGGTGAAGCAGTTGTTTGAGAGCTAGTAGTACAACATTTCTCTGTAATGAGGGACTCCAGTCTCTCACTGACATTTGTGTCTGTCATCTTTAGATCGATGCTCCTGCTTGTTATGCCAGTGTAATAATAAAAAAAAAAATTGCTGTCTAGTTCTGTACCATGAGCATGTGGTAGTACACACATTTTCAGCTTTGATATTTTCCATTCTGTGCTCAGTATTGATTTGATTTGACATGTATTATGCAGTTCTGTATATACTACACAGCTTGTTTTGGCCCAAAGAAATGTATCTCGCAAAATAGCAATCATTCGTGCGGAATCATGATTAAAGTGAAATATATTTAACGGTCTTGTTTTACTTCAGTAATTAAGTGCATAAACCCTGTCTCTCGTACTACTGAAAATGGCTAGAATTCCATATTAATGAGGACAACGTGTTTCGTTTCAAAATTGAGAACTGGCTGGTTGGTAAGATCGTCGCTGGGATGAATTCCTTTTGTGGTGTCTGTGTGTTTGAGCTAGCGTGTTCGTTATGTTGGGAAGCCATGCTCATTATAAGACTCCAGTGTTTTTATAGTTGAGTGTTCCTGTCACTCGCTTACTCCTTGCTTGTGTTTTATCCTGCGTTTTCTCTTCTACTCATTAGCGTGTTCCTTCTCCAGATGTTGTAAGAGAAACATCACAGCCTACAAAATTTGATTTGTACAGATGGGATTATAATAAATGGGACGGGTCATCTCTGGAGTGTCTGTTCCTCTCACTTTGAGAGAAGTGTCTGCTGTGGCTCTTATTTTCAGAGCACGTAGTGATGACTTTTCTGAGAGTGTGTTCTAGGAGAAGTGATGGTGGTTTTCACTGTGCTTCTGTCCCCTGTGTTGGTTGAACTATTTTGTTTGTGCTCAGAGGGTTTTTTTTTGTGTTTTTGTTGTTTGACTTCTTAAAAGCAGGCCGCACCAACCCTTTCAACAAAAGAAGTCCTCAGAAACCACAACCTTTTAGAATTTATAAGCAATTTCAGAAGAAAACTACAAAAGTTATATCAACATGGGTGTGTGAATTGCATAACCACCTTTCCCATGACTGGCATTACTCCGATATAGTGCGTTCAGGTGTTTAGTTTTCACCATCGATCGATTAGTAAAGAAAATATGCTTGAGTGTGAGAGAGGGTTCTTGACGCTGCTTGGCTTTCTGTCTGGCTGTCTGGGTGTTCTCCCTGAACTTGTGGGTTTCCTCCGGGTTTTCTGGTTTCATCCAACAATATGCCAGTAGGATAACCGGTGACTCGAAACTGCCCCTTGTTGTGAAAGAGTTTGTGTATAGCGTGTGCATGGTGCTGTGTGATGGACTGGCTTCCCACTAGCTTGGGATAGGCTCCGGATTTGCTACGATCCAGCTCAAGATAAAGTACTGAAGGTGAACGCTGCATGGTTTAAAAAATAATTACGGTATCATGATTGGAGAAACGTCACATTCCCTACTTGGGAAAAATCTTGTATTCTGTCCCAGCCGACGATTGACTTGAAAACATGCTAAATGAAACTAACGAGTAAACCCCTACCGTGGTTTGACGAATGTACGTGTGCACTCTTTATGACAGGACATAAAGGCTGCCTCCTTGCGTACTCTGACGTCTATCGTCCACTTGGAGCGAACTCCTAAACTGTCGAATATTATCGACTGCACCGGCACAGCTTCCTACCACGGCTTCTTACCCGTGCTGGTCCGCAACTGCATACAAGCCATGATCGGTAAGGAAGTATGTCTGTCGTCAAGAGATGCGATTTCACATAAATCACTCTAGCTCTCTGACTAAATTTGTCCTGTTCTGTTTTTCCAGACCCACTGATGGATCCGTACCCGCACCAGTTCGCCACAGCGCTCTTCTCGTTCCTGTACCACTTGGCCAGTTACGATGCTGGTGGAGAGGCCTTGGTCTCATGTGGGATGATGGAGGCCTTGTTGAAGGTTAGTGTTTCTTATCTACTTTCTCTCTGAAACTTATTTAACTCCTCGTATCCTTCGTACCCCGTCTACAGAATTACAAGCAATGTCCTCTCTTCTAGGTGATCAAGTTCCTGGGGGACGAGCAGGACCAGATCACGTTTGTGACGCGGGCGGTGCGTGTCGTGGACCTCATTACCAATCTGGACATGGCTGCCTTTCAATCCCACAGCGGCCTGTCTATCTTCATCTGCAGACTCGAGGTACAGGCACTCGGCATCCCTAAAGACCTCACGATTTAATGTGACCACTTGTCCCTTTAAAACATAATATAATTTTCATCCGTCATGGAAATGGATACGCTAGCATTTCCGTTGGGGCTGTCAAAATTCACTGTTCGAAAAAAAAAAAAAAGAGGCTTTTTATTTATTTATTTTTTTTTTTAAATTAATGCTTAATGTTAAATCTGTCGGAGTTTCCACATTTTTGTTGGAATGCACATTTTGGCACAAATGTTTCCGTTCATTAAAAAACGATTTTAAATAATAGTTCTTATTAGGGATGTCCCGATCCAATCTCAAAGCTCCGTATCCGGTCTGAGATCGGGCCCGATCTTTTGTTTGATGTCAGACGTCACAGACTATGCGGATGAAACGTCTGCCGCATGGAAATATTTTAAATTTGAAAACAAAAGCAGTCCGACAGCCAAGATGTGTGCAATGCGAGTGTTTCGCGAGACCGTACCAACCGAGCTGCGTTCAATACTTCGAACATGGTACCGAAGTCTGCACCAAAGCAACACACACTGGAGCTGGAGGATACTTTTAAAAGGAGAGAGAAATTTCCTCATCTGGAATGAAGAAATCTTTTGTTAAAAAACAAAACAATTATAAGGAACAGCTTGGATTCAAGCAATTTCTTTTCTTATTGCGTTGCAGAGCTATTCAGTTGTCAAGCGTATGCATTGGATTGATTCTTAATATCTTGAATGCACTTGAAATGCGCACCTTGCACTAAATATCGGATCGGACTCTGTCTGCAGATACTCAATATTAAAAGACTGATCAGGATCGTGGGCAAAAATACTTGATCTGGGCATCCGCAGTTCTTTTAAATAATTAAAAATGCAGTTTTTAAAGTGTTAATCAAGCTTATTTTTAGCTTTTAATATTCAGAATGCTACTGTGTACATTTATATAAATATTTCTGGGGAAAAGGTTTTCTTGACACTGTTCATCAACGTAGAAAGTTTCTGCATAAAATTGTTAAATCTCGATCAGTTCTTTTCTGAATCGTGTGTACTGCTCAGGCACTTGGCTCTTTCTAAATACTTTTGGTCTCATATGACTGTGTCTCTACAGCATGAAGTGGACCTGTCCAGGAAAGAGTGCCCTTTTGTCATCAAGCCAAAGATCCAGAGGCCTAGTACAACTGCTGAAACTGAGGACATGGACACGGATATGGACAGTCAGTTGCTCTTTGCTTTATTCCCAGTTTGTTCTTTGTGGAACTTCAAGTGTACCACCTGTCTGATTTGCTTTCACTGTTGTAGTAATGCAATCCGCTGACGTGTGTGTATATGAAATATAGTTTTTGGGAGTTGACTGATTAACGTCCTTTAATATGATATTTGTAAGCTAACGCCTCAATAAATGGTTGTTAATGCAGTGTCTGAGGTTGCCATGGAGAGCAGCCCAGGACCCTCGACCTCCACAGGCTCCAAAACCGAGCCTGACCCTCGTGCACAGAGCAGCACAGGGAGCGCCCCCAGAGCAGGTGAATGAACTCTTCGCAGTCACTCCCTCGTATATCCCACGTACAGTCACGAACAGCTGGTTAAATAACAGGCTTTGCTTGATGATGTTACAGGTGTGCAGTGCATCCCTCAGAGGGCAGCGCTGCTCAAATCCATGTTGAACTTCCTGAAGAAAGCCATTCAGGACCCGGCCTTTTCAGACGGCATACGCCACGGTAAGAGGATCCTCGATATGCTGAGAAATACGATGCGCATTAAAAGGCTGTTTTTGGTTATTTAAATTAAAATTAACGCATGTTTACATTTAGATTTTTTTTTTTTTAAATTTCACAGGATTCAAGAGCCACTATTGCTCTTGATGACAGTGCAGTAAAATATTTTGTTCCTAAATTGCTAAAGATTTGTGATTTCAGTGTTTTCAGAGTGAAATAACTGATTATCAGGGAGGGTGATTTCACACTTGCTATTTTTAGGAAACTTATATTGTTCATCATCTTCTTCTCCTTGTCTCCCTCAAGTGCCCAATAACTCTGAATGGTAAAATATGGCCACAAATGGCCCACATGAGCCCGTCAGTAAGAGAAAATCGTGAAGAGAAGTTACACGATTGCACTTATGGAACAGAGTTCAAGCCTCTCGACAAGCTGAAATGTGTTCAGCTGTCTGTATAGGCTCACTCAAACACTTGAGCAGAGGACAGAAAACTACTAAATTAATTTAAAATCTGCCGTTGATCCAAATTTGTTGACGTTTTATATCTGTGGGAAAAATTTCTCTGCCATATCAATCTTTAAATGGTCCGCAATCTTGAGCAATCCACCATTGCTGCTTGCAGCTATATATATATTTTTGTTTGTGTGTTTTTATTTTTTAAAACAGTGTTTTAAGTGCTGGCCAGAGTGATTTTTGTGCTGACACGGGGGGGGGGGGGGGGGGGACCCTCCTCATGAGACACTTAAACTGAAACCATTAGAATCACCTTCACCAGTCCTAGCTAGTATTGGCGGACTAACTAGCCTAGCTTAATGGATTAAATTTATTATCGTTGATGATAACAATTGGTTTAACTTTGGCAGTGATTAATGTTTTGAAAAGCAAGAGAAATTGAGCTACTCGTGTGACTTGACTGTATTCAGCCACAGTTAGCGAGACCTCACGTTGTGTACCATTTGAACGTCCCAAAAATAGTTTTTAGTTACATTACAATTAAAAATTTCATGAATGAACATGTCATAAAATCTTACGTTTGCTTGCAAATTATATTATGTTCACTAAGTACTTTGTACTGAGCTTGGTTAGTTAGGAGGTAAAAAAAAAAAAAAGTGCTCGATGGTGCACATTTCTCACAGGCGCATGTGTAATATGTGCTCGCTGGGTTTTATATGAAAAAACTGCAAGTGTGAGAACACTCATGATAACTGCTATTGTGCCGGTTTATCATGTGTATCTGTGTGGTCTTAACGTATGATCTGTGAATGACTAACATAAGGTCTCCTGTCTCTCCAGTTATGGATGGGTCCCTGCCTACCTCGCTGAAGCACATCATCAGTAATGCTGAGTATTATGGCCCTTCACTCTTCCTCTTGGGTGAGCATACAGAGCAAGGTTACCTGTGGTTTTCTCAAACTGTGTCATTGTCTGTCTGCAGCGCTGTAGCAGGGCTCAAGAGCTTTGAGCAGATTAGCGGAGGCGGTGACGGAGAAAGTGTAGTAAAATTGTGTTAAACTGCCCTCATGTCGGATTGAAGTTAAAACTGATAAAAATATCTATTTTTGGAATGAGGACCAGTAGTATGAAACACTGCTAAGAAGTATCCAACACAGAGCGATATACATATATGTCTATATATCGTGTGTGTATGTATGTATGTGTGTGTGTGTATGTATGTATGTATATATATATGTATATATATATATATATATATATATATATATATATATATATATATATATATATATATATATATATTATGTGTGTGTGTATATATATATATATATATATATATATATATATATATATATATATATATATATATATACATACATATACATACATATACACATATATATGTATGTAATATAATATAATATTGTCTTACACAATGTTTTCATTCTCTTTCTTAGCGACGGAGGTGGTGACTGTGTTCGTGTTCCAGGAGCCGTCTCTCCTCTCCTCCCTACAGGACAACGGCCTCACAGATGTCATGCTACACGCATTGCTCATCAAAGATGTGAGTCTGGCATATCAACCCCCCTCCCCCCTCCCCCTCTCATACTCTGCTTCCTCCCCCCTTCCTTAGATTCTTTTCTTTTTCTCCATTGTGTTCTGTTTAACCCACACGTTTCCTCCGCTCTGCATGTTTGAATATAACAGTGTCTCTGTTAGCGAGTCTTTAGTGAACGGACATCTTGTCTCGCCACCCACTTGTCTGGTAGCCTTTCGTTTGTTGTTTTCACGGTCTCGTACACTCTCTCTTTCTTTGCCAGGTCTTTCTAATTAACTTCCCAAAAACCTCACACTCCAGCAGCTCGCACCACACCTGTCGGATGGTCTTGTTCCTGGCATCTTCCCACGATCCTCTCTCTCATGTTCCTCCCCGCTCTGCTTTTTCTCTCCGATTCTCTCTCTCACAGTTTCTGTCTCTGCAGGTCCCTGCCACCCGAGAGGTGCTGGGTTCCTTGCCCAATGTCTTCAGTGCCCTGTGCCTAAACGCCCGTGGCCTGCACTCGTTCGTCCAGTGCCAGCCCTTCGAACGTCTGTTCAAGGTTTTACTGTCACCCGACTATCTCCCGGCCATGCGACGCCGCCGCAGCTCTGACCCACTGGGTGAGTGACGCAGCAGGAGAGCAGCGAGAGATGATTTTAGCTCGGTGTTAGTAGTCATGCGACAGCAAATAAGGCCAAGCTTTTAACCAACTTTTCACACTTTTTTTTTTTTAACCGTGATGTAAGCCAAAGAGGAATGCAGGTTTAAAAAATGTGGTGTTTTTTGTATCTGAAAGATAAGTTAATAAACAAAACGAGCTAACTCGGGATTTACGTTGGCAGCAGAACGACACAGTGTCTGGAACTTTCCAGTGGCTGAATGAGGCAAGCAAGTCGAGCTGAATTTAACGAGTACTGAAAATGTATTTTTCCGCACTGCAAAATTAAGCCGACGACAGTCACTCGTCTCAACAAGCCATCGATAACTAACAAATAAGCTGAACCGTCTTTGTTTTGTTTTATGTTACACAAAAGCCTCCACTTTTGTAGGTGTGCACGTTTTTGTGTATTGTAACATATCGGCTTGTTATATGGTCTTGTCCTGATCTGCCAAGGTAACTTCTTGTGTGTTTGTACGTTTGGCAAATAAAGTGATTGTTGATTCTTACCAAGCTATAGCGATCTGTTCAGTAAAACAAAAAGAAAGAAAGTAGTGAGTGTTAACACAGTCGTCTGAGACGAATGCCAGGTACGAAGGTTGTGTGTGTGTGTTTCAGGGGACACTGCGTCTAACTTGGGCAGTGCTGTGGATGAACTCATGAGACATCAACCCACATTGAAAACCGATGCCACCACAGCGATCATCAAGGTAGAGAGTGGCTAATGATACATATGTTTGTGTTTTGCACTTTTGTCCGTGATTGTCTGTCTATACATAATTAATCTGCTCATCAGTTGCTAGAGGAGATCTGTAACTTGGGCAGAGCTCCTGAGTACATCTGTCAGAAGCCCTCCATTCAGAAAGCAGACGGGACCGTTACTGTACCTCCAGCTCGTTCGAGCCACGCGGCAGAGGAAGCCTCCAGTGAAGACGAGGAGGAAGAAGAGGCTCTGCACACGTTCACCCAACAGCAAGGAGAACCGGAAAGCAGCAGGCAGTTAGTGTTTTAACCTAATGACTGGTTTGATTGCAAGTGGAGAGAAACATTGATTTCATGGTGTGTGTGCAGGGTTTGTATAAACTGCCATGGAACTGCCATAAAATGGATTGTGTTTTTACAGAGTGGTTGGCACGGAAGAGCGGATTCCTATTCCTCTTATGGATTACATTCTCAACGTGGTAAGTGCCGAGTCAGCTAATAGGGAAACGGCTGCTCGACATCACCGAGCCTGTTTCTAAGTTTTTTTTTTTATTATGCATCGACTATATTAAGTCAGCGCCTATTCATCAGAAGACGTTCACGAAAGAACGTATCCGCCAGCTCCAGAGACTTATTGCATTTTCTGTTTTCTTACATGAAGATGAAGTTTGTGGAGTCCATTTTGAGTAACAACACGACAGATGACCACTGTCAGGAGTTTGTGAACCAGAAAGGCCTTCTACCCCTGGTGTCAATCTTGGGGCTTCCCAACCTTCCCATAGACTTCCCAACGTCTGCGGCGTGCCAGGCTGTGGCTGGCGTATGCAAATCTATTCTGGTGAGATGATCAATACGTAATGTTCTCCAGAATACATATTTGGAACGCCTATACACACATTGATTTGAGACTTATGAAAGTACCCCTGAAATAAATGGTAAACTCCTCTCCGTTGGCCGATTTTTCGATTCTATAGATTTCGCATTTGAGTTAAATCTCAGTGTGAATAATGAGAACTGCGAAGCTTAACAAGTCATGCATATTTAATAGACCTTTTTGATAGTTTTAAGAATTGCAAATATTACAGGGTTCTTGTAAAAGTAGGACATTAAAAGGCTTTCATTTGTAGACCTCCAAGTGTATGGGAATCCTAAAGATGTTCTGAGTGTGAATTTGTTTTCACAGAAATATAAATCTGTTATTTTTTTAGAAATTCCTTCCCTCATGCATTAGGGAGGCTGTGTTAGTGATGAGAATTATATTTCATGTTTTCGCCCATTTCATAATACACTTGCTGACCTTTTTAAAAATAAACTGAACATGAAGAAAAAAAAAAATCAGTCTGGAAAAAGTATTGAAATGGGCTGGGCCCCCACCGTATTAAATATTTTATTTTTCTACGTAGATTATCTTTAATGCTTTCAAATCACGTATTCTGGGGAAAAGTTTTTAACACACATTTAATTTTAAAATGTCTCTCTTTTATGACGGTCAGTCTGTTAAACTCACTCTGTTCCTGGCTCAGACCTTATCCCACGAGCCAAAGGTTTTGCAGGAGGGGCTCTGCCAGCTGGACAGCATCCTGTCGGCTCTGGAGCCACTACATCGGCCCATCGAGGAGCCAGGCGGTTCGGTTCTACTGAGAGAACTGGCCAACGCCGGCCATGTCACTGATGCCACACTGTCTGCCCGTGCTACACCTCTGCTGCATGCACTCACTGCTGCACATGCGTACATCCTCATGTTCGTCCACACCTGCAGAGTTGGACAGGTGAAGTTTGCAGCATGATTTAAAAAAACAAAAAAACAACACTGTTTGGCAGAAAGGATTCATTATGTTTTTATTGCTTCTCTTGTAACTCTGTCTCTCTCCTCCCATCAGAGCGAGATCCGGGCGATCTCCGTGAACCAGTGGGGATCTCAGCTGGGGCTGAGTGTACTCAATAAGTTGAGTCAGCTCTACTGCTCGCTGGTGTGGGAGAGCACCGTGCTGTTGTCCCTCTGCACACCCAACAGGTCAGCGCCGCACTCCACTCGGCTTACACACGGCAGGCCTTCTGCCATCAGCCCTCTTGTGGCTGGATCTCTGAATGTAGTGGTATAATCCCATTGACTGAAACCCGAAACCAGTATACCTTTAAAACAGCTGAACCCGTCTCAGGGTACTCGAATGACAAAATGGCTTCTGGAACACTGATTCAGTACAAATCCATTAGTCATGTTGTATTTTTGTGCTATACACAACCGGTCAAAAGTTTAGAGTCACTTGACTGAAATGTTTTCTCATGATCTTAAAAAAGTTTTTGATCTGAAGGTGTATGAATTTAAACGTTTAAAATCGGTGTTGAGGACAAAAATATAATTGTGCCAATATATTCATTTTCATTTGAAAATTGGAAGGAAAAAAAGACTCATTTGCTCATGATCTTTCTTCCTCTTAAAACCATCCAATAATTTAATGTTTTGACTGAATTTTCTGATTCCAAGCCATGACTAATTTTCTTGAACTCCCCTCCCCAGCCACCCAGTCACTGCTTAACGACCACTTTCTAATGCCTTTTGCAGATGCACCAGTGTGTCCCATTTCCATATTTTGGTTTTGAATTTCAATCTTTGTACAGCAAAATAAATGCTTGGGGTCAGACAATGGGGTAAAAATTCCCACTGGTTTTAGTATCACTTAGAAAACAGCCCCACTGTGGCAGCCCACGTTTACAGTCGTTGATGTACAAGCTTGTCCGTGAATCGTGGCTTTTATTCCAGAACAGAGATGACTGGGTTTTAAGTATCGAGTCATTTTATTTGTTTGTTTATTTATTTATTTATTTATTTATTCTTAAAATTTATTTCCAGTCTCCCTCCTGGCTGTGAATTCGGCCAGGCCGACATGCAGAAACTGGTGCCTAAAGAAGAAAAACCCTCCAGCGGCGCTACGACTAGCGGAGGCCGGAGAACCGGTAAAAAAACACTGCCCCATGGTGATTCTGCATAAATCCTTCCCTATAAACCTCTGCTTATCTTTCTGTCCTCCTTTTCCTCTACCTTGAATCTTAGTACTTCCTTTTTTGCATGCTTTTCATTCCTATATATATATATATTTTTTTTTTTACCCGCCCCTGTGAATGTCTTATTACTTCATGCTCTCTGCTGGTGTTTCCTCTAGCTGAGACAGAGGCTCTGTCTGTGGGAGTGGACCCCTCTGCACAGGGGCTCCTGGAGGGCATGGGTCTGGACGGAGACTCCCTCGCTCCGATGGAGACGGATGAGCCCGCAACCGCTGACCCGAAAGCCAAGTCCAAACTCACTCCTGCCATGGCAACACGCATCAAGCAGATCAAACCTCTGCTCTCAGGTCAGTCCCTGTGTCAAACTTTATATTCGGCTGTGTTTTGTCATTAAGGAGAAATAAATGCACTAAGACTGGTGCTATTTCTACATGAATTGGCACAAAATAGCATTTCGAGCTCAGTAGTTCTGTGTATTTAAATACTATTTAATTCGAATAAATAAATAAAGTTGTTTCTGCAGGATTTTCTTTTCCAATAAACTGACAGTTTATATCTTATATGGGTCACAAAGTGCTGCTGTCCGTGCTCATGCCGTCTGCAGCAGTATAAGATTATCGGTTAACTCTTTTTCAGGTGCTAAGTCCTTTTAATAATAAAAATCGGAATACGTTTGTTAAATTAATTTGACAACCGTAAGTACTAAGTCATGCTAAATCACACCGTTTCCCATACTTCTGTTCCACAGCATCATCTCGTTTAGGAAGGGCTCTGGCCGAACTGTTTGGCTTGCTGGTGAAGCTTTGCGTGGGTTCGCCTGTCCGTCAGCGCCGCTCCCACCATACGACAAACACGGGCACCGCCCCAACTCCAGCTGCTCGTGCAACTGCTTCCTCGCTTACCAAACTCCTGACCAAGGGCCTGAGCTGGCAGCCCCCTCCGTATACGCCCACCCCTCGTTTCAGGTAGCGTGACTAGCCAGACCTCTACACTCCACCCATCAAGTCTCCTTTTGTCTCCTGCTGGACGTGTGGTTTTGTATCCATATGCCTGTAAATATTCTGACGTGTCTGGTTTCGTTTCAGGCTGACGTTCTTCATCTGTTCCGTCGGCTTCACTTCGCCCATGCTTTTCGACGAGAGGAAGTACCCCTACCACCTGATGCTGCAGAAGTTCTTCTGCTCTGGAGGCCACGACGCTCTGTTTGAGTGAGTGGAGGAGTTATTCCTAACCCTGATATAATAACGGCACTTATAATTCTCTAACTCGTGTAATCATGTGCCTGTGTGCTCTCAGGACATTTAACTGGGCGTTGTCCATGGGAGGTAAAGTGCCAGTGTCTGAGGGGTTGGAGCATTCTGAACTGCCGGATGGGACCGGGGAGTTTTTAGATGCCTGGCTAATGCTAGTGGAGAAGATGGTGAACCCCAGCACAGTGCTGGACTCTCCTCACTCTCTGCCTGCCAAGGTGCCTGGAACGACGCCAACCACGCCACAGTTCAGCGCCCTGCGTTTCCTCATCGTCACCCAGAAAGTGAGAATACCTTTTTGAACTAAGTTTTAATTCGATTTCTGCTCACGGTCGATTAAACTTGATAGGAATCAGCACGAATACTTGTAAGTGACTGTCTGTGATAGACAAATTATTCTTCAAAAATGTGGTGGAAAATAAATAAATAAAGAATGAGTGTGTCTAAATTTTTAACAGGTAGTGTACATGTACCTGTTGTGGAGCCTGCAAAAATGAATGTCAGAGTAGTGTGCTGCAGTGCTTGCTTTACGACACGCTGCTAATTCTTTGACTCTTTGACATCCAGGCCGCCTTTAACTGCATCCGCAGTCTGTGGAACCGCAAGCCATTAAAGGTGTACGGTGGACGCATGGCCGAGTCCATGCTGGCCATCCTTTGCCACATACTACGTGGTGAGCCGGTCATTCAAGAGCGCCTGTCCAAGGAGAAAGAAGGCACTTCTCGCCCTGAAGAGGACGGAGCGTCTACAGCCGCAGGAGCTAGTGGTGGGCAGGGAAACGGAGCAGTGGGAGAAGGTGCTTCTGGATCCGGAGGCAATACCGGCACGGCTGGGGGCACTGCAGATGATGGGAGCGCCTCCACGACCCGTAGAGAACCACAAGTCAACCAGTCTCAACTCACACAGGTAAACGGGGTCTTTTTCACAGCTGGCACTTTCTGTCGCCGGTGCACTCGTTTGCCAGGTTTTTACCACCTATCAGGTGCTGCAGTATTATCAATGTGAAAAATATTCAGTTTAAATCTTTTACTGGAAATGGCAACAAACTAAATAGAAGCTGTGTTGCTGATTCTAGTAGTAGCTATGTTGCCTCTTATTTAGTGGTGTACAGAAGCTAAATTTTATTTAATAAAATATATTCTTGAAGTCAGAAACCCAACTTGAAGGTCCTCCCGGTTATTATACATTTTTTTGAACTGACCCACATTCTTAAATTTGATGTACATACCTGTAATGTGTTGGAATCCTGGTGTGGTTCCTAAAACTGCATAATGAAATACTGGCTATATAAATGTGTATATCTAACGTATATGTGTCCTTTTGTACAGCTGATAGACATGGGCTTCTCCAGAGAGCATGCTATGGAGGCTTTGCTGAACACCACCACCATGGAGCAGGCCACCGAGTACCTCCTCACCCATCCACCACCGCTACTCAGCGCTGCCATTCGGGTAAGACGCCATCATGCGTTTAAATAAAAATTAATTTGCTTCACGCGTGCACACACAGGCAAGCATAGACACATACACACAAGGCTTACAATTAGTCACTTTGGGCTTGTGTCACTGAAGGAATTCACCATGTCTGAAGAGGACCAGATGATGAGGGCCATTGCCATGTCTCTGGGTCAGGAAGTCAGCATGGAGCAACGCTCAGACTCTCCTGAGGTGGGCAGACTGACACACAGGCATACAAATAAAGCTGTGTTCCAAACGGCATACTGTGCATATGACTTGTACTGTGTACAACATCTGGCTTTGGGGAGTGTTTGTAGTATGTGAACTAGCATGGAATATTACTCCTTAGGTCGAATTTTACCATCCAGCCACAGGTGTATAACCAGTCTCTCTCTCTCTCTCTCTCTCTCTCTCTCTCTCTCTCTCTCTCTCTCTCTCTCTCTGTCCCCCTCCCCTCTACTGGTCAAAAGTTTTGACACACATTCTCTTTTTTATCCCCCCACCACCCGATTAAAAAATCCAAAATAACAGTATTTTAACATCTTCATAGTCGACGCCCTTTTTTGCCTAAAATTTCCAGAAATGTATTCCTGGCATTTTCTCGACCGATTTCTTGAGGAATTTCCCTGAGATGCTTTTTAAACAGTATTAAAGGAGCTCACACCGACGCTGGACTCTTATCGGCTGCTTTTCGGAATATTTCGCTCCGGAATATTTCGCACCTTTTTTTAACGATCGTGAGAAACGTTTCAGTCGATTGTCTCCGAACTTTTGACTGGTAGTGTGTATGTATATGGCAGGCAATGGTTATATTGATTTCATGCTAAATTTTTATGTAACTGAAAAGGTATTGCTAATTATTTTCTACTTTTGCTGTAATTATATTAATGTTGTTGTGTGTTTTTTTTTTTTTTTTTTTTTTTTTTTTTTTTTTTTTGTTAGAGACAGAAAATGAGCTCAATGGACTACTCCTGTATTTCCATTGCTCTAAAATAAAGAATAATGTGGCGTCTGTCTGCGTTAAATCATTCTCTGGTGCCTCCTCACATCATTTTTGGCCTTAAAGACCAAAAGGTCACACGATTTGTCATTTAAAACGTAGTCAATAGGGAACTACATTAAATGGCTGGAATCGACATGACTGTGTGGAACCAAATGATAGTTTGGTGCAGGAATATAATGTAGTATACAGTACTTAGTGGTGCAGAATATAAGTATGCCTTTTCAAACACAGCCTAATGCGGATCTATTCAGGTCTATTACTTAGTCGAGAACCCAAGTAGATTTTTAAAATTTATTCATTTATTTAAGTTTGAGTCTTTATGATGTGCACAGTGTTATAAAAACGCACACGAGCCGGCCTTTCATGTATTCCAACTCTTAAGAGAAATGGTGGTGGTGTAATTCTGTTCGGTGTGTCTCTGTGCATGCGTGTATTCCCAGGAGGCAGCACGCAGGCGTGAGGAGGAAGAGAGGAGAGCACGAGAACGAGCTGAGGAAGAGGAGGCTCGCTGTCTTGAGCGTTTTCTGGAGGCTGAGCCCCTGGACAGCGCTGAGCTCCACGCCTTCACCGACACGATGCTGCCAGGCTGCTTCCACCTGCTGGACGAGCTGCCAGACACCGTCTATCGCCTCTGTGACCTGCTTATGACCGCCATTAAAAGGAATGGCCCAGAGTACAGAGACCTCATATTACGCCAGGTTGTCAACCAGGTCAGTCCCATACAGCTGGAGACACAGTAACATGTGAGAATATTTCATGCGTCACACTTACAGGGAGCCAGAATATCTAATGCTGTATACATTTATAATTAAAACTGGATGCCGAGTATATAATTAATAACGTCCTGATTATGCATCCTTGGAAAACACCCAGACGTCATGAATAAAGTGTTTTGAGGCAGTGGGAAGTGTAAAACTGGCCTTTTAATCCCCAGCTGACATCGTGTATGTACGTGAATCCTAGTGAGATCGCTTTAGAAAAGCAGACCTGACCAAGAGGCTACATGAATTTGGGATTGTTTAAGCAGATTTGGGTGTCAAATTTATCTTAAACTGTTATGCAGTACTTGGAATCTAAAGATGTTCTCCTTTTGTTCTTTTGTTACGGTTCAGCAACAGCAAGTAAGCCAGTATACTTTTTAATATTTAACTTGATTAACGTGAGGAAAGTGTTGTGTAAGGGTGTGTGTGCTTGTTTGTCAGGCCGTGAAGAGGTCTGTAAGAGTCGTGTCGTGAGCTCGACCTTTAAGGCTGTGGGCAGGCGAGTCATTATGAAATGAGCCGTGAGCGATAACTCGCGTGTCAAATGTTCTGGAAAATGTTTGTTTATTTATTTATCTATTTAATGTTTGAGAGCAGTGGGAATGCTGCAAATCTCTGGCTCTGCAGCACGATGATGTTTGTTGCAACTTATCACCTGAATACAGCGTTATGCGAGTTAGCGCCTGCGTTCTTCATCACCCTGTGTCTGTGTGGTAGGTGTGGGAGGCTGCCGACGTGCTGATAAAAGCTGCCGTGCCGCTCACCACCAGCGACACCAAGACGGTGTCTGAGTGGACCAAACAGATGGCAACGCTGCCCCAGGCCTCCAACCTGGCCACACGTATTCTCCTCCTCACTTTGCTCTTCGAGGTACATGCTAATGCGCTGTTTCATTTGCATTCTCTAACTTAAACAAGTATTCATAGGAACTGAAACCGAGATGTTCCACGAATAGGCTTGCTCATACCTTGCGTAGGCAAATGAATTTCAGCTACGTATACTGATCATGTGGACGTCACGGTACTAAAATTATTGTGTGTGTTGCAGGAGTTGAAGCTGTCTTGTGCACGGATTGTGGAGAGTAGCGGGGTCCTGACGGTGCTGATTAAGCTCCTGGAGGTGGTTCAGCCCTGCTTGCAGGCAGCCAAGGAGCAGAAAGACATCCAGACACCTAAGTGAGTGCCAGCCTTCATGTGGATGGAAAGGTTTTAATGTGCCAGCTCGGAGCCTTAAAGGAGATGCATTTTTCATCAGTGATTGTGAAGAATAAAAATAAAATAAAAAACCCCAATATAACAACCTCATTGGCCACCTCTATAGAGGGCAGGGCAAACATTGTGACACTTGTGTAAAGTTTGACGACAATTTCTGGAAACAATCATAATGTGATCACCTGGGTGCCAAATCATTTGAAATGCCCAGTCTTATGAGTCTAAGTCATTATCTAATGTCTGCGCAGACTGGCACTGATGACTACGTGTCATCTGCTTAATTTGGTTCTGTCCTGACATCCTAATCTGCTCTTTATTTGTCTAGTTTGTGAATTTCTGAGTCTTACTCTTGCCTCCTAATGTTTTATTTTTTGTAGATGGATCACTCCGGTGCTCCTGCTCATCGATTTCTATGAGAAAATGGCCGTTTCCTCCAAACGAAGAGCCCAAATGAACAAGGTGTGTGTGTGTGCGCGCAGTGGAAACATAGTCTCTTATTAAGGAGCTGTATTTCCTGTTGCGTTGGGATGATGGAATGCGCTAAACAGTCAAACAATTTTCCCTCATCAGTACCTTCAGCCCAATGGGAATAACTGGCGGTGGTTTGATGACCGGTCCGGCCGCTGGTGCAGCTACAGCGCCAGTAACAACAGCACCATAGACTCAGCCTGGAGAGCGGGCGAGACCAGCGTGCGTTTCACCGCTGGCCGTAGGAGATACACTGTACAGTTCAACACCATGGTTCAGGTGACTGAAGCTATACACACATTGTATTTTCTTTATAATACGATAATACTGACTGTATTTGGGACATAAAAAAAACCCTTTTCATTTGGTTTATATTTGTATTTATTTTTTTTAAGTATTGAGCACTTTGTTCTTGGACGTATGGACTACGGGTATCCTATAATGCGATCTGTTTTACTTTAGGCTTTATTTAAAAGTAAAGATGGGAGCTTTGACATTTTTAACAAATCTTTTCATTTCAGAGGATCAAAAATAAAATCTTGATTACGTTCTGAATAAATCCGGAAAATAGGATCAAATTGAAATGCAATTTGGGAACATAAAACAAGACTCCTCCATAGGGTGCTACTGCTAGAGGCATTTGCTGAGTAATTGCTTCATAGATTGTGCATTTATGTATGCAGCTGCTTGTGCGTGTTGTTTAAAGGATCGATTAAGTGTGCTGCGTACCTCGTATAAATGACCGCTCAAAGACTGTTTAGTTTCACGTTTAAAGTGATTACAGCACGTAGCATAAACGAAAATGATGTCAATTCTGTGTTATCCCAGGGCTGTGCGGTTAATCGAATTGTCGATTTTGACCTCCGACGATTATGAAAACAAAATAATCGAGATTAAAAACTATTATTGTGCCGCGTCCCATTTCGCAATATTTTTGTTTTGTCTTTTTGAAAACCGCGTGCCCTTTATCTTTACAGCGGTGCGCTTTCAAACCTCCCTAAAAATCCAAACTCACTCCTCACCAGGCGGCGGCATTTTTAGTTCCGCTTGAGCCGAGATGACAGAAAGAGAGAATTTGGTCGACAAGAAAGATAAAACCATTTCAGCCATTTGGAAACAATTTGGTTTCAAGGAGTCCGATGTGGAGCAAAAAGATAATGTTTCATCGGAAAGCCCATTTCCTCTAGCGTCTAAACACGCTCATTTCCTATCTAGCGCTCACGCAGAAACTACGGGCTGATCTAACCCAAGAGACAGAATTTCATTGGCCTTGGGAAGTTTGAAGTTCATTTCTGGAGATGCAATTCGCCGAAAAGTGTCACGTGACGTGCTCCGCTAGCTTTGTTTAATTTATTTAATTAGCTTACAAGAGAGACATCAATACAGTAAAAAGAGATGCGGAAAACGCAGAAAGTTCGTGCAAAAGCAGAACATACTAATGTAAGCAGCTATCCATAGCATGAATAAGTAAGGAAAGTTCATGTGTAGCCGAGTTATTAAAAATAGCCATTATTAAGCCATTATTAAAAATACATTAAGTTTAAAAAAAAAAAAGAAACATCCTTTGTGAGAATGGGAAAACGTGGCATAGTGATCTAATTTATTTTTATATTAAGTGTGTGTGTGTGTGATTTTTTTTTTTTTTTATTTTTTTTTTTTAATTATTTTTGTTTTATACATTTCTTTATTTTTAAAGTTCAATAAATGCATGATGTCAATGAAAGTGAATGAGTAATCGTGATCTCAGTATTGACCAAAATAATCATGATTATGATTTTTACCATAATTGAGCAGCCCTATATTATCCTAAACATTTCTCCAATTTATAACCATCCTTCTCTGTCCGACCTGTGCAGGTGAATGAGGAGACTGGGAACAGGCGGCCTGTCATGCTAACGGTGCAGAGAGTACCCCGAATGCCCAAACCCAGCAAATCAGGCAACGCAGCTGACTCCGAGCGAGAGGAGGATCAGAGAGCTAAGAGCGAGGAGACTCAGGCTGACGCAGGTTAGAACCAAACCCGGAACTACTTCGTTTCACTTCATCGCAGCAGCTCTGCGAATAGCTGTTCTTTATTCTTATGAAATGACGATTTTCTTGTGCTAATACTAAATATATATATTTTTTTAACTAATTTTTTTTTTTTTCTGGTCCAGACCCAGCGTCCGTTGCAGTCGAGATGGCTCCCCCTAAAGAGGAAGCGGAGCAGAAGGAGTCCTCCTCGTCTGGTTCCACCGTCCCCGCCGCTTCTCAGGACTCCACATCCGGATCCATCGTAGTGCAGGGCTTGACCGAGGAGATGACCACGGTCCTGATCCGTGCCTGCGTCAGCATGATCAGCGTGCCTGTGGACCCAGACACGCTGCACGCCACGCTTCGCCTGTGCCTGCGCCTCACGCGTGTCCACCACTACGCCATGATGTTCGCCGAGCTCAAGAGTACACGCATGATCCTGGGCCTGACCCAAAGCTCCGGCTTTAATGGTTTCACACCGCTTGTCACTCTGCTCTTCCGCCACATCATCGAGGACCCGGCTACGCTTCGCCACACCATGGAAAAGGTGCCTCGCTCGTTTTTGTTAGGATCGTTATGCTGCAGCACCCGGAGTCAACAAATGCACTAGCACTACAGAATTCATTCATATCACACACTTCTCCATGTTCGTTGAAAATCACTAGGTAATACAAATTGTGACTTGTTGTATACAGTTCACTGTATACGCTCAGTACATGAGGTACAGCATGTCCTAAACAGTACAACGCTATACGACAATACGTTAAAGCTATAGAGCGGAGGTTGACTCAAGTACCTGTCAGGCAAGGGTAGTTTTTACCAGAGTCTTTCTGTAGGCAGTTAAAATTAAGCTTTTTTTTTAAAAATAAAAATTTCAAACACTGAGATGTTTGTGCTGTATTTAAAAAAAAAAAATTCAAATTGTTTCAGGTGGTTCGTTCTGCCGTGACCAGCGGAGCAGGGAGCACCACGTCTGGCGTGGTGTCCGGTAGTTTAGGCTCTCGGGAGATTAATTACATTCTGCGAGTGCTGGGACCAGCGGCCTGCCGGAACCCTGAAGTTTTTACGGAAACCGCCAACAGCTGCGTCCGCATCGCTCTCCCGGCTCCCAGAGGTGCCGGAACAGGTACGAGACAGAACCAGCCCTGTCGTTACGAGTTGAAGAAGCCCGTCAGTACTCAGTGTTCAGTGTGCTTATTTATGTCTCGCAAAAGCCTCGAGCTCTGTAGTTGTGTGCATATTTGTTGTTGGGGTAGATTTTATGTTTATTTTTGCTAATGCAGAAGGAAGCCAGAGATGAATGGTACAACAAGCTACTGCTGAGTTGTGACCAGAGAACACTACTTGGGAAAACAGCAGTATATTCTGCGTTTAGTGTTTGTTTGTTTCTGTGTTGTATTTACTTTTATTTATATTTATTTATATGTATTTTATCCCATTACCTTAGCTTCAGATGACGAATTTGAGAACTTCAGGATTAAGGGCCCTAATGCTGTACAGTTGGTGAAGACCACGCCTCTGAAGTTGTCTCCGCTGCCGCAAATCCCCGAAACCATTAAGGAGGTCATTTACGACATGCTTAATGCCTTGGCAGCATACCACGCTCCTGAGGAAGGTAACATCAGTCAAATTTTTCCCCAAGTGTCATTCTGCTACGCATGTGATTAGACACATTACAGCGCTAATAACGTTTTGCTATTTTTGTTTACCGATTCACCTTCGTCGCTCCCGCGTGTAGCGGAGAGAGGAGAGGAAAGGCTGGCGACTGTCCCCGGCAGTCAGGACCTCTGTCAGATCCTGCAGGATGTCGGGGATGACGTTTATCAGCAGTACAGACTCACACGGCAAGGGAGCGACTTTGACTCTCAGTCCGCTTTCCACATCAACGTGAGTCTATACGCGAGTGCAGAAAATGCACTCGATGTTCACTAGAGCACGTGCTCTACCCCTCTTTTTAGGAAGTACCTCAACCTTTAGGAAATTCCAAATCATGTCCGAGTGAAAAACTACAGGCAACACTGATCCGTTTCCCCTAAAATGCTGTGGTGAAATAGTAAAAAAAAAAATCTTGATAAATGTATTTCCTTGTTTGTTTTATTGTCAGACATACATTCTGTTTATAAAAATAATAATAAATACTGAATGAATTGTGATACTATAACTTTTGTTAACTTATTTGATTTAAATTTAAGTCCAAACAGCCATTCTTTAATCACATTTCATTAGAAACGCCCAGGGGAGGTGTTGTGATGTGAGATCTTGCCCAGCTCTAGCTGTGTTGTTGCATGTGACTGATAAAGCAAGTAAGCATTATTCTGTTGTTTTTTTGTTTTGTTTTGTTTTTTGTTTTTTTTGTTTGTTTTTTCTTCAGACTCAGGTATTTGCCGCAGATGGTGCCGTTGCAGAGTCCTCCCAGTCTGGAACACCTCAGGGAGAGGGTAAAAACTTTTCCCATGTACATATATAGCCCTCTGTGACACGCACCTCGGATAGATCTACTTTTAAAATTTGCTGTTCCCTCAGTGCCCCTGTCTGGGGTTTGTTTTTGTTTGTTTTTGTTTGTTTGTTTTCTGATTCTTGATATTTATATTATTTTTTTATTTTTTAACCAATCTCTGGTCTAGCCTCAACTCCTGAGGAGATGCGAGAAGAGAAGAAGGAGCAGGAAGGCGACAGGGGGGGCTCTTCGGAAGAAAGCAGGGCGGCAAAGGCCAAGGCCAGCAAACCCCTCATGCCCACCTCCACTATTCTGAGGCTGCTAGCAGAGCTGGTGCGCTCCTACGTGGGCATTGCCACACTTATCGCCACGTACAACTACACTGCCGGCCAGTCCGAGCTCATTAAAGAGGTGGGTGGGTGGAGGCAGAGCTACACGAACTATATATACATGCGATTAAAAAATGCATTCGCTGAAGTTTTTGTCAAGAATTTTACATTTCTCATTATTTTTCTTTCAAACAGTGTATCTACTGAACTGATTTCATTTCATTTCTGAAGGCATCTCTCATAATTACCAGATTAATATCCTTGAAAGTACTAGAATTATGGTTTTTTTTTTTTTTTTTTTTTTTTTTTTTTTTTTTTTTTTTCCCCACAAAATCCCTCCGATAGAAACCTGCCTATGGTTGATGTAGGTTTATTTATTTTTCTTCAATTAATTAGACTGATATCCTGCGGCTGTGTGTGTGTTTGCTCACAGGACTGCAGTGTGCTGGCCTTTGTGTTGGATCATCTGCTCCCACACACTCAGAACGCTGAGGATAAGGACACCCCTGCCCTTGCACGCCTCTTCCTGGCCAGCCTGGCAGCAGCAGGCACTGGCACAGAGGCCCAGGTGACCCTGGTCAACGAGGTGAAGGCGGCTCTGAGCCGAGCTTTGGCAATGGCGGAGGGCACAGAGAAACATGCTCGGTGAGTCCAGCTGGTTTTAATAGCATTTATTAACGGCCGATAATCCTCAAACAGTCAAAGACTTATTTTAATAAGCACCTAACTGACCAGTTAAAAAGATTTCAGTTCAGAAACTCTTACTGCATAGAAACTCTTACTGAGCATCAGATGCTTGACATGTTTAATTATTGTTTATGAATGCTGGCTTGGCATAAATCTTTTTTTTTTTTTTTTTTTTTTAATCGCATAGAGTGGCTCTGAAAAAGCACAGCTGTTAGTTTTATTTTTATCCTGCATGAAGAACACTTCACCTTAAAAAAGAAAACCTGATGTTTAAAAACTTTTTTTTTTTTTAACTGGTGGTGTTAAGCTGTTTTCATTTGAATATTGAGTAATCAATCACTCGTTTTTTGTTTGTTTGATTTGTGCGTCTGGCTGTTTAAAGCTGAGGAAATAACGCTAAAATCAAACTAGGCATGATCCTTGTAGTTAAGGCAGTGCGAGTAATCGAATTTTCGATTTCAATTTCGATCATGGTCTCAGACGATTATGAAAACAAAATAATTGAGATAAAACTGTTATTGTGCAGCGTTCCGTTTTGCAATGTTCTCGTTTTGGTGTTTTTTTTTTTTTAAAAAACCCTGCGCCGTTTTTCTTTACAGCGGTGCGCTTTCGTCCCTCCCTAAAAGGCCAAACTCGCTCCTCGCCAGGCGGCGGCATTTTTATTTCAGCTCGAGCCGAGATGACAGAAAGAGAGAATTTGTTCGACAAGAAAGCTAAAACCATTCCGTTTCATCGGAAAGCCCGTTTCCTCTAGCGTCATGACAGCTGGTCTAAACACGCTCACTTCCTTTCTAGAGTACACACAGAAACTGCAGGTTGATCTAAACCAGGAGACAGAATTTCATTGGCTAAGGAAGCTTAAAGTTCATTTCTGGCGATGCGATTCGCCGAGATGCGTCACGTGATGTGCTCCGCTAGCTTTATTTAATGAAACAAATTTTGTTTCAGGAAAGCCATTATTAAAAATACATTAAAAAAAAAAAAAGTTCAGTAAATGCATGATGTTTCCAAAGTCAGTGAGTAATCGCGATTATGATTCTTGCCGTAATCGAGCAGCCCTGCTTATAGAGTACATGAAGATGAGTTGCTGTGCAGAATTCTTCCAGAAAGTTTGGTCAGCATTCTTACTTTCCTGTAGCGTCATTCGTTTTTTCACCTCTCTGTCCTCTGTGCAGGCTTCAAGCGGTGATGTGCATCATCAGCACCATTATGGAGTCGTGCCCCTCCACCTCCAGTTTTTACAGCACAGCCACCGCCAAGACACAACACAACGGCATGAACAACATCATCCGCCTCTTCCTGAAGAAAGGCCTGGTTAACGACCTCGCTCGTGTGCCCCACAGCCTTGACCTGTCTAGGTGCTGCCTCACACACACACGGCGTATATGAGCACTGTGTTATCTAATTTATATTTACACCCTAATGCTGATTCGGGTGTGTCTCGGTCAGTAAGTACTTTTTAAACTGGTTTTTAATTTTTTTTTTCTCTCTTCTTCCCCTTCTTCGCTGCAGTCCTAACATGGCAAACACAGTCAATGCTGCTCTTAAACCGTTAGAGACGCTCTCACGCATTGTCAACCAGCCCAGCAGCCTGTTCGGAGGGAAAGGAGGCTCCAGCAAGAGCAAAACCGAGCATGACACCGTAGGCACGACCAGGGACAGCAACAGCAATACACAGGATCAAGGTAAGCACGTTATTATATTTGCAATTCTCTACTTAAGTGGTATCGATAAATAAATTATAAGTGTCTTTACTTAGGAGTTAATAGCAGGCCTGCCAGCTTTCGCACCCGTTAGCATCAGGGTGTCCACCATCACTCCAAAATACGCTTAAAGAGCAGTATTTATCTTTCCAGTACATGATGGCTGATGGATGACATTTCTAAACCTTTGAAAATAGTAATTTGATTCTCTGTTCAGGGAAAAAATTGAACACGTAAATACTCTTCCTTATTCCTCTTCAGGGTTGGTTTGCATGTTGTAGTAGGTTCATATCCATGTCACAGTCGAGGAGAGCGTGTGGGTGGAGGAAATGTGTAATGGTTTTGACAGGAGATTTTAACACGGTCTGTCCACAGGAGAGGCAGGCGAGGCAGAGCCAGTGGAAAATAGTCACAGAGGACAGGCTACAGATGGGGATCTGATGGACGGAGAGGCAGAAGGGGACACTGTTGTCATCGCGGGCCAGCCAGAGGTGTTGAGCACCCAAGCTATGCAAGTACGTTCATCTTCGTTATCCGGTCTTGACTCGTTCAATTCAGATTGCAACCGGTTTCTGCTGACGTGAGTTCTCTCTCTCTCTCTCTCTCTCTCTCTCTCTCTCTCTCTCTCTCTCTCTCTCTCTCCCCTCTACTGTGAGTTACTGTATGGTTTGTCTGCCTTTGCAGGTGGAGAACGAGTTGGTAGATTTGATAGACGAGCTTTTAGAAAGGGACGCAGGAACTGTAAATAGTACCATCATCGGTAAGCTCTTCAGATATTAAACTCTCAGTGTAAAAGGGTACATAAGCGAAACGGGTGTAAGTGGACGGTTTTCCCCCAATCGTGATGGTGTTTTTTTGTTTGTTTTTTTTTTTCTTTCTTTCTTTTTTTTAAATTTATTTTATAAAGTTGGTCGCTCTGGAGACGAAGAATCTCAGGAAGATGTGCTGATGGATGAAGCTCCTTCCAACATGAGTCAAGCCTCTACTTTGCAGGCCAACAGAGAAGGTAGGACAGGCTTTTTTGCAAGTGTGCAATCAATCAACAACCTCGCTCGCCTCAGTGTGTGTTTGGGGGTGTCATTTTTTTTTTTTTTTTTGCCCAAGTGAAATCTGAACTTGGCTTATATTGTAACATTTTTGTTGCTTTTTCCAGTTTTAAGGTGTCTTATTGGAATGAAAAATTACAGAGTATTTTTACTATTTTATATTTGGTTTACTCTGTGTAGGATTAAAGACAGGATCTGTCATTTTTAAGTCGCATTCTAGCAGCTATCAATGACATACCAGTCTTTTCCGCTTACCTGGCAATGTTGCCTTGTTCATTCATTGCTTTGACTAGCATTCTTGCTTTTTCAGGCATAAAAAACACAATTATGGTGGCGGGGGCAAACTGTACCAACAAAAGAATTATCTAATCAAATATTTGAACTCCACATGGCTAAAAATATTGCTGGTATGATTAATCTTTCCTATTATTCCCTTCCATTCTTTAGACTCTATGAACATCCTGGAGCCAGAGGATGAAGAGCACACTCAGGAAGAAGACTCGAGCGGCAGTAACGAGGATGAAGATAGTCAGGATGAGGAGGAAGAGGAGGAGGAGGAAGAAGAGGAAGATCCGGTATGAGTGTGGCCTATTTTAAAAAAATATTTTCCTTTTCTTCCCCAATCCTCCTCGCTTGCTCTACATCTTTAATGTATTTTCTTCTTATCAGGATGATGAAGAGGGAGACGAGGACGATGACGACGAAGGCTCAGAGATGGAACTGGACGAAGATTTTCCAGATATCAACGCAGCCCCGCATATACGATTCGAGAGATTCGATCGAGACGATGACCTCATCATAGAGTTCGACAACATGTTCTCCAATTCCGGTAAGTGGTTTTAGTATCGTTGTTATGAAGTCACTAATGCGTACTAATCACAATAATAGGTGTTCCGGATGTGCGCACAAACGCTGTCCTGCTTGCTTCATCTTCTAATGTGTGTAATGTTGGGTTCTCTGTTTTTCCCAGCTGACATCCCTCCCTCCCCAGGAAACATTCCTAGCTCACACCCTCTGATGGTGCGCCACGCTGACCACGGATCCCTCGCCCTGGGGGGAACGAGCACCAGTAGCCGCTTGACTCAGGGCATGGGCCGCAGCCAGCGTACTCTCCGACAGCTTACCGCTAACACGGGCCACACCATCCACGTGCACTATCCAGGAAACCGCCAACCCAACCCTCCACTCATTCTACAGAGGTGAGACAGGCTTCTGTTGTGAAGTTCAGTTATAAATTCCGGGAATGTTGCCTTAAAAAAAAAAAATGCCCTTAAAATATCATTGTCTGGAGAAGTGACTTAAGTGTATATACACATTCTACGGTAAAGGATTAAACAGGACGAGGTGTGCTATTTACAGGAACATAATCAATGACTGAGCGATATGATGTAAAGTCCCTTTTACCACCTCTTCTTTTTTCTCTCTTCTTTCTCTCCCCTCTTATACCTCAGCGATTTGCCATCAATTTCAATAATTCAAGTGTGACACGTATGTTTAAACACTTGTAGTTACAGTTTATCTTTATGTGGAATGTTAAAGCAAACAAGTTGTTCCCTCAGCAGCGCCCCCCCCCACCCCCACCCCCCCCCCCCCACACACACATTTTATATCATATACACTGTGTTCTGAACGAATCTCCGATCATGCGTTGCAGGTTGCTAGGTCCCAGTGCAGCAGCAGACATCCTGCAGTTGTCAAGCTCTTTGCCCCTGCAGTCCCGTGGACGTGCCCGTTTGCTGGTTGGCAACGAGGACGTGCACATCATCGCCCGCTCCGACGATGAGCTACTGGACGATTTCTTCCACGAGCAGAGCAATGCCGGTGGCCAGGCTGGTGAGTCAGAGCAGGAGTTTGTATGTATTAACCAGTGTTAAAAATCATGCTGAACCAATCCTGTAGTGTCTCGCTCTCTCTTTCTCTCTCCAGAATTGATTCATTAACTTTTCCTCCTCGTGTAGGCACCCTTTCAAGTATTCCTACAGCCTTAACTAGATGGACGGATGAATGTAAAGTGCTGGATGCGGAGAGCATGCACGATTGCGTTGCAGGTAAGAAAACTAAACAGGCTTCATAAAAATGCTGTTTTTCTTCAGTGTGTTGCTTTAAGCAGCACAAAACATCGGGAGCAAATGATTTTAATTTGAAGCTGTGTTAAGAAAACAAAATGAACATTTCATGGCTGTTATGAGCCATGATATCTGCAGCTGGATTGATTGTGGCGTTTTAATTTTTTTATTTTTATTTTTATTTTTTTATTTTTTTGCACGTCAGTAATTAAGCTAGCACTATGGTGCTTTGGACAGCATGTCAAAAAAAATAAATAGAATAAAGCATAGCACAGGGTGAACAAAACCATTATTACTGCTTTCTTTTTTTGCATGATCCATTAAGCATATCCAATTGGCTAGCCCCATCCCATAGTCCCTTATGGATTCTGTTGTACTAAAAACCGACATCTATGGTACTTAATGATTGACCAATGGGGGCAATCATTAAAGTTCAGAAATCTGTTGATCTGATTTGTGGAATGTATTTTTTTTTTTTTTTTTTTTTTAATGTATTTTTTGTGCTTTAACTCTCAAATAACTGAACCTTTTATTTATTCTTTCTGCGTCAGTGGTGAAGGTCCCCATCTTGCAACATCTAGAGAGCCTGCGTGACGAGGAGCTGGAGGAGCGCAGGGAGAAAAGGAGGCGGCAGCTGGCAGAGGAGGAAGAGGCCAAGCAAAACGAGAGGAGCACCTCGGCTGGAGAAGAGGGCAGGGAGCAAACGTTGCAGGTTGGGCGAGAGAGGGGAAGGAGAGGGGCACAGACAGAATGTGACTCTGATGCGCTGATAAAGTAGATCAATATTTAATCAGACCGAGAGCATGGGTTTCAGCCAGACCTAGGGCTGTGCGAGTAATCGAATTTTCAATTTCAATTACGATCGTGATCTCAGACGATTATGAAAACAGAATAATCGAGATAAAACGATTATTGTGCCTTGTTCCCTTTCGCAATGTTCTCGTTTTGTCTTTTTAAAAACCGCACGCCATTCTTCTTTACAGCGGTGCTCTTTCGTCCCTCCCTGAAAGGCCAAACTCGCTCCTCGCAAGGCGGCGGCATTTTTAGTTCAGCTCGAGCCGAGATGTCAGAGAGAATTTGGTTGACAAGAAAGCTAAAACCGTTTCAGCCTAGGAACCCTTGGTCATATGATATAGATGTCTGAATTTCTTTTCCGTCTGTGTCTTCCAGGGAACTACAATAGGAACTGTAAACGGAGCAGCAGAAAACTCAGCAGGTACGCTAATTACTTTTACATTCATGTCCGAAAGTCAGGTTTCCCATGTTACGTTTTAGGTGGTTGTTGTGGTGTGTGTGTGTGTGTGTGTGGGGGGGGGGGGGGGGGGTTTGCAGTGTTATCTAGTTATTTAGATATTTAGAAACCTAAAGTGTAAATTGAAGCCCGTCACCTTACTGCTGCATCCAGGCTAAATCGGCAGTGTGTTGGACCAGTTTTGCCGCGCAAGTCTTTCTGCGTTCTGTGGGATGAGGTAGTAGTTTGTATAGTTTTAGGATCACACCAGATCTGGGAGATAACTATACAGCCTACTGTCTTTCCCACGGCAATCGCTTGTCGACGGAACGAGCCCTCTCCACACCGCCCGTCTCGGCTGAAAGGCTATGAACAAGTCGTTTGTTTGCAACTGGCCAATTTTTCATATTTTCTAACTTGATGTCGTATGATATGGTGTTTGTATAAGTTGTTAGAACCGGTCTTTCTGGCTGTGCTGTGGTGAGGTAGTAAGTTGTGTTGTTGGGGATCAGGATAGCGCAGCCCTTGAAGGAGATAACTATACAACTTACTGCCTTCCTTATTGCAGCCTTCGAGCTCCACGTAACGATGCATGGCGTATCCGACTTGTCTAAAACTTGGCAAACGTAAAGCCAACTCTGAACGTTCCACATATATATATTTCTTGTCTCGAACAGCAGAGGGAGAGCGAGCACAGGGTGGGGTGTCCTCGTGTCTGGATCCGCCCCGCTCCTCTGAGGGCTTTCTCACAGCGCCCCCTTCAGGAGACGTCACCCCCACTGCCCCTCACGAACAGGCTTTGGTTTCATTAGAGACTGCCATCAGTCAGCAAGTACATCAGCCAATTGCAGAGCTCCTGCTGGCTGACTCGCATCCTGATTCTCTTGCGGTGCTGGCAGAGGCAGTACCTCAGCTCTCTGCTCCTGATAGGCCAAACTGTGAAGCAGAAGCCTCTCAGATGGAAATGTCACCTGCCTCCACTGTGGGTGAGAGGGGAGGAGGAGCAGCAGCTTTGGACACAGTTAGAGACGGTAAATTAACTATTAAAGCTTTTATATTTTTAGTTTGTCTTCTCAAGTGTTTCTTGAGGATGAAGTCTGTTTTGTATTTGTTACCTACTGCTGCTCCAAACCGTTTACTCATTTTCAAGAATGCTGTACACCAAGTTTGTTGTGTATTGTTTATTACTCATACGATGGTGAATTTTATTACTTATATCCTCAGTGTTATTTCTATCAGTGGGTTTTTAAAAATTTTTTTGGTGATTGTGATTCCTAAAAAAACTGTCACCACATCTGTCTGTGGTGAAAGGAATAATATATATGCCCTGTCACTTAACACGGTCTGTTCTTATTCCTCAGCCTCTCTGAGCCCGGATATAGCTGAGAATTCTGAACCTGTGCCGGTGGTATCGCAGCTTGAGGGATCACCTATGGATACGAGCAGCCCTGCCTCCGCAACACAGGAGGAGCCTGCCCCAAGTTCAGCACAGGCCAATCACATGTCTCGAGAACTGTCAGGAAGTGGTGAAAGTGGGCTCACGGACAGGCAGACGGATGCAGATACAGGGTAAGCAACCGATATGTTTAAACTCTGTTTACAGGTCATATTTGAATTCTTGATCAGAGGTGGAGCTGAATTTTTATTTATTTATTTATTTGTCCTGCTGTGATGATTCTGAAATGTTACCAATCCTCCTAGCTCAACTTCTGTGTCCTCTCCTGGTGAGACCATGCCTCGGAGTGACAGTGCTGATAGCCAGTCCCAGGCCATCCAAGAGGAGCCCCTACCATCCACCAGCAACGTGGAAGATGATCCACTCGCAGGTGCATGTTTTTTAAATTAACTTCTGGAATTTTCCAGACCTGGAAAATGTTCTTTATATAAGAAGCTTCCAATATTAAAGTGATACAGAATCAATATGGAATATGGAACTTCAAGAAGCCCGCGATGGTAGGTTTGACGTTTCATCGTTTCTTCGCTTTGGTTTCTGCATGCGTAGGAATCAGTCTGCCGGAAGGCGTGGATCCGTCTTTCTTGGCCGCTTTGCCCGAGGACATCCGTCGAGAGGTCCTGCAGAACCAGCTGGGTATTAGACCCCCGTCTCGCCCCTCTGTCTCTTCATCTATGTCCTCCTCAGCAACCGCCGTACTGGGAGGAGGCCCGGGGGTGACTGAAGTCAGCCGTGAATTTCTGGCTGCACTGCCACTTGCCATTCAAGAGGAGGTGAGATACACCGAGCGAATTTGTCTTTGATTGATACTCGATGTTCTGATAAATTAGAAAGAAAAACCTCATAGTTTGGTTTTGTTTTTTGTTTTTTTTAAAGCTTAATTTTCAAATACCTTTGACCAAAATTGATGAAAAAGTGTTGGATTTTGCATAAATGTTAATGTCCAGTGTTTTCCAAGCTGCAGTGTTCTGTTAATAATGTTTGAGTGATTTGATTCCATTATTTTTACATTTTTTTTGTGTGGTCAGGTTTTGGCTCAGCAGAGGGCAGAGCAGCAGCGGCGTGATCAATCCCAGCAGCCGCCTCAGGGAGACCAGCCCCTGGACCCGGTCACATTCATCCAGACGCTGCCGTCTGAGTTGCGGCGCTCTGTTCTGGAGGATATGGAGGACAGTGTGCTGGCAGTCATGCCCCCGGACATCGCGGCCGAGGCTGCGGCGCTGCGCCGGGAACAGGAAGCTCGTCAGAGGCAACTGATGCACGAACGCTTATTTGGCCACAGTTCCTCCTCCGCCCTTTCAGCCATACTGCGCTCACCCGCCTTCACTAGCCGTCTCGGTGGGAACCGCGGCGTGCAATACACTCGCCTGGCTGTGCAGCGAGGCGGAACCTTCCAGATGGGCGGCAGCTCCGGCCACAGTCGGTCAGTATGTAGGGGGTAGGTGGTCATTTTTTAATATTTTTTTTGTCATGTTGTTGTGAATCTCAGCTGTTTACTAATCTGTCATCTGTGAACTTTGCTCGCAGCCCACCTAGCTCTAACGTGGATTCCCTGTTGCGTCTCAGAGGGCGTCTCCTCTTGGACCACGAGGCTCTGTCATGCCTCCTAGTGCTACTGTTTGTGGACGAACCCAAGCTGAACACGAGTAGGCTGCATCGTGTGCTCAGGAACCTGTGCTACCACTCGCAGACACGTGGCTGGGTGATCCGCAGCCTGCTCTCCATCCTTCAGCGCAGCAGCGAGAGCGAGCTCTGTCTGGAGACGGCCCGGCTTGACGAGGCTCGAGGCAAACGCGCACAAGGTCAGGTGTCATCCGGTGCCAGCAAGGCCTCTTCCTCCTCAACCTCAGTGTCCTCTTCCTCTCTGGAGCTGCTGAACCGAGTGGAGTCACGCAGCTCAAGCCAGCTCTCATGGCTGTCCGTGTCCATGGATGCGGCACTGGGCTGTAGGACCAACATCTTCCAGATCCAGCGGGCCTCGGGCCGGAAGCATGCGGACAGACACTCATCAGGGGGAGCCATGAGCTCGGCGGGCCTGGGAGGAGGAGTTTCAGGAACTGGAGCAGGAGTCAGCTGCTCTGGAGGAGGAGGTTCTACAGTGCACATTCACCCACAAGCTGCCCCAGTTGTTTGTCGACATGTACTGGATACCCTTATTCAACTGGCCAAGGTGAGATGTTTGTATTCTATATCTATATTTTAATTCCTGCCCTTAGTCATTGTTATGCTGCTGGTGTAACAAAACCCAGAGTAGGCTCAAAATTTTTATAAGAAAAAAGCAAGTTTAATCCAAAATCTTCTCACACTGTCCTTCACAAAAGTCTTCTGGTCAGCCACCATTTTTCCTACTAAGCTATATATTCCTATATAGATGGATATAAAATTATTTTATCCCCCTCTGTACAGGTTTTCCCCAGTCACTTCACGCAGCAGCGCTGCAAGGACCTTCAGTCATCCTCTTCCTCCTCCGAGTTGGACTCTCGCCTGTGTAGTAGTTCTGCCTCCACAGCCGTAGGAGGCTGCAGATCAGGCGGTGGTAGCCAGACAAATATCTCTTGTACAGCCAACACCCCCTCCTCTACCCACAACTCCCTCAGCTCCTGTACAGGAACCCCACAGTCCTTGGGCATCTCCACTGACTTCTGGGACCTATTAGTCAAGCTGGACAACATGAACGTGAGTCGTAAAGGCAAGGCTTCCATGAAGACCGTGCCTCTGGGGGCACCCGGCGAGGCTGAGGGAGCTCAGTTGAGCTTGGAGGCATCTCCGCTGGGCCAACTGATGAACATGCTATCTCACCCCGTTATCCGCCGCAGCTCTCTGCTTACCGAGAAGCTCCTGCGTCTACTCTCGCTCATCTCGATCGCTCTGCCCGACAACAAGGCCACCGAGGTGCCAGCCGGCCACCCTGTGCCTCAGGTACCCTCTGCTGTTTCTGCAGCTCCCTCGGCTCAGGCTGCTGCCGGATCGGTGGGAACAGCAGCTAACCAGGGCGCAACAGCAGGAACGGTGCCCGCATCTCAACCGGCCTCCACCGCTTCTGCAGTCACAACAACAATCGCTGCAGCTACAGGCACCCCAGCTGGTACGAGGGCTATAGAAGAGAAAGTTGTATATGTTAATTATTTTTATCATTATTATTTTACATATAACTGAAGTTATAATTGTGCATCACAATGATTCCAATTATAATGTCACAGTTACAACATAGTTTTATTACATTTTCATTTCAAATCTACAGGAAACATACTTGTATTTCTTAAAATCTATAGATCTCGAATCAAAACAAGACTGCACTTTAACTGTGAGCGGATCTCGTGATGGATGAACATAAACAAAATCAGACCGTATGCAACCACATGCTGTTTAAAGTGCAACTATTATGGTTTTTCAAATATTACCATTCATGTAGTGCGTTATAGAGCTGTTTGTGAATGTAAAAACATTGCAACCACATGCAACCACATGCTGTTTAAAGTGCAACTATTATGGTTTTTCAAATATTACCATTCATGTAGTGCGTTATAGAGCTGTTTGTGAATGTAAAAACATTGCAACCACATGCAACCACATGCTGTTTAAAGTGCAACTATTATGGTTTTTCAAATATTACCATTCATGTAGTGCGTTATAGAGCTGTTTGTGAATGTAAAAACATCTGCAAAGTTTCACAAATCAAAGCACACGACAAACAGGGTTATTGACTCCCAAAAGAAGGAACCGAGTCTGAAGAGCTGAAACGAGCCGTTAGTGATTCCAGACTTTACTTCCTGTACCTACCTACGTAATTGGGTAATAAAAGACCCGTCTCTGGTCTTCATCAGCTGCTCGCAAACAGACGGAGCGGAAACCCGTTATGGTAGTGGGCGTTTCCTTTGCGACACATGCTGACAGCGGTAGACTAATCACAACAGACTGGGACATCTGACCAATCAGATCAGAATATACTCTCTGAAAGGAGGAGTTTAGAATGAATCCTTTAGAACGGATCATTGTTTAAATTATAAGCACATTTAAAGTGTTTTTTAACCTTGGATACATGTAAATCTATTGCACGAGACAAAATTAGGCACGGTTAAAAAAATAAGTAAATAAATAAAAAAATAACCATAATAGATGTGCTTTAAACATTTGAATGAAGAGCTCCTGATTTAACGCCTCACTAATTTCATAGTTGATTATTTAGCAAAAATTGAAAAACACAGTCGAAATGGGATTCATTATAGACCTATATCATGCTCATTAGTGTTGCTTTTCATTCTAAAATGACCCTGAAATTCTGTGTATATGCACCGAAATAGCCGTGCTGTCTCCATTACATCAATTTATTCAAATGCCTGCCAAGGTGTGTTTTTTTTGCCAAGGTATGATCTGATGGCCGAGGTAAATACATCTGTTCTTGCTGCAGGCAAACAGAAGGCAAGCGGGAGCAGCACAGACGCCGACACCAAGTTGGCCTCCACCGGACTAACGGAGAAACAGCTGCAGCTCTCTGTAGAGGTTTGTGACAATTTACATCCACCCATGCACACACGCTTGACCTTTACATCTAACTTACTAGGTTTCTCTGACCCAGCAACAGCAATGCGATTGAGACCCCTATGTTGTGTTCGTTCTCCACCAGGTGCTGACATCCCACTCGTGTTCAGAGGAGGGCTTGGAGGACGCAGCCAACATCCTCCTGCAGCTGTCTAGAGGGGACAGCCCGACCCGAGACACCGTGCTCAGACTGCTGCTCAGCGGAGCCCGCCACCTAGGCTACACGCTCTGCAAACAAATCGGTTAGTACAGCAGTGCTCTTTAACTCGTTAGCGGCGTAGCTTAAAGTACCCACTTTACACGTCTTGTTTTGTTCGTGTGTTTAGGCACTTTACTGGCGGAGTTGCGGGAGTATAACCTGGAGCAGCAGAAGAGAGCACGGGCTGATGCTCAGTCTCCAGAGGCGGCTCATGAAGACCCCTCCATCACTGCTCGCCTCAAGGGCAAAATGACCAGCAGGTGAGATATTTAGAGCCTAATTTATTTATTTTCTCCCCTGTCAGAGGCCATTCGCAAAGCATATACCTTTACTGCGTTGAAAAGAAAAAAAAAAAGACAGGTATACCTTGCAAAAGATATTGAAACAGAGCAATAAATCCACTTGTAATACGTTAAAATACACAGTGGCATTATTTTTGCCAGCAATATTTTGTAACGAGTTTACTCTGTTCCATTTCCCGAAATGTAATCAAAATAAAGTAATTTAACAAACTGATCATTTAAATGAGTTATCCTGACTAGAATAAAGCAGTTATTGATGTTTGAATGCAGTAACTGTTCCCATGTTAACAAACCTGGCCTTTTTTGTCCCCTAAGCATAATATCCATCCGCCTGTCTTTTAAAAGTAAAAACCGTGTTGACTTCCGCGACTTTTCCTCGCTGTCCCGAGGCACGCCTCCTACATTACAGCTCGAAAAACGCCGACATCCTCTAGCCAGAAACATCACTGTAGGACTGCGCTGACTAAACTCCCAATGACCTGCTTGCAGGTTCGACGGATCCGAGAGCGTGGTGATCGTGGCCGCTCAGAAGCGTACGTTGGGTGGCCGGGAGCTCCAGCTGCCCTGCATGAGCTCACTTACCTCTAAGACCTCCACGCAGAAATTCTTCCTGCGAGTGCTACAGGTCATCATCCAGCTGAGGGAGGACACGCGCCGCGCCAACAAGAAGGCCAAGCAGACTGGAAGACTGAGTGAGTGAGAGTAAACATGCGGGGAAACGGAAATTTACACCGTTAAAGGTTAAAGACGTTGGACGGTTGTCCAGAGTGTTAAGTACAAATACCGCTGCCATTGCTAGACCCTTGAACCAAAGCCGTACCCTCAACTCATAAGCTGTATAAATGAGAAAGGTAAGTCGCCCTGGATAAGGGCATTTGCCAAATACTATAAATGTAAATGTAAAGCCAATTAAACATGTGACTTTTCTAATTAGGTTCTTATTGGTTTAGAAACGTTTCATTCATATTATATGTTTACACTTATTTCATTTTCTAAGTATTCATTTGGTAGACACTTTTATCCGAGGTGACTTACTTACTTAACTGAACTGAGCAATTAATTAAAAGTTAAGGGCTATGCCATAGGGTCCAACGGTGACAGCTTGGCAGTACCTTAATTCTAACTCTGAATATTCTGATCAGTAGTCCAGATACTGATTTACTGAACCAGCACTGCTGTAGTAATCTCCCACAAAACAAACATAGTCTAAGTGATTAAGGCGTACCTAAGTACTTATCGTCTCAGGTCTAGCTCTGATGTGTAGTAACAGATCTGCGGGTTCTGACTCTAATATCGATTGTGTGTGCTGTCTGCTCTGTACTTGCAGGTTCCAGTAGTCTGAGCTCTACCAGTAGCATTCAGGCTGCAGTTCGCCAACTGGAAGCCGAAGCAGACGCCATTATTCAGATGGTGAGAGAGGGGCAGCGGGCACGCCGCCTCCAGCAGGCTGCCCCGCCCTCTGCGTCCTCCTCCTCCTCCTCCTCCTCCACTTCCGCTGTCGCTGCTTCTGGATCGTCTGTTGCGGCTGGCCATGTCCCCAGCACTGCTGCAAGCAGCAACCCGCCTGCCAGCTCTGCCACGGTTAGCATGGGCCGCATTTATAGCAGGCACACTGCCACTCACACTACTCGCCACATCACGTAACACCTTAGTATGCAGATGGAATAATAATTGAGCCGGAAAATTGGACTAAAAATGTTTTCGTTTGTGGTCAGGAATAAAAACATATATTTTAGCAAAAATATTTAGTAAAACTCGACAGTGCTGTGTAACATTTGATTATCGCCCACCTCGAGTACAGCAGTCTATATACACAAGGGGTTCTCGAACGTTCTGCAGCCAGGGATCCAATTAACTCTTAACGTAAATGTCACGGCCTTCCTCAGCACAGATTTATTTTTTTGCTTGTTTTATGAAGATAATCCAAAACATAATAATACTTTGGCTATTCATTTGAGCCATAGAGCTTTTATTTAATTTTCAATTTTTTTTTGGGTTATTTATTTTTATTCGTTCCACTCACGGAGCACATTTTTATTAAAATTGCCATTATATTCGAGACATCGTTTATAGGCTGACCTTGTTTGCGGGTTATCGAGGTTTGGATTAAACGTTGAATTCGTGTGAACAGTCAAACAGGATAATAACTACAACACTCGAAAATAACTCTAAGTCTGACAGTGATGGATTGTGATTTTCACCACTGTACGAAAATGTTTAAAATCATGGACTTCCTGGCTATGCTTCACGGACCCCACTTTGAGAACCACTTCTATGCACCTACGAGTGTTCTGTATGGTTCGTACACCAGATTGATGTTTCCTACCACGTTCCTGCCTCCACCCACGGTTAATTGCTCTTATTCCACCACACGACTCTGCGGTCTGTTCCACACGTTTTCTTAAACGTTCACTGCATCGTACATGCAAAAGCAACCGACGGCCTGGTGTTTGTGTACGTGTTATGGCTTTTGTGGTGTTCTGAATTTTGAATGTGCTTTCAGCTTCCCAGTCTTGCGTGTTGATTTTTGGCTGGCTTTTATGGCTGAGTGCTTTGGCCCCCGCCCCAGCACCTCTCCTGATCGTTTCCCTTTAATGCATGGTGCCCTCACTAAGGATGTACACCGTTGTTAACATTAAATCCATCCACGTTCCCTTATTAAACATGCTTCTTTTTTTTTATGTGGAATCTCATCTTGTTCTGTTTTTTTTATTTTTTTTATTTTTTAATTATCTGGTCTAGTCGGAGATGCATTCGGCGGCAGAGCCCCCAGCAGCACAGAGGGATGACTCTCCCATGGATGTGGACCAGCCCTCGCCTCTGGAGCAGGACCAGGCCCCATCAGGTGAGTTTTTCCACTGCATTGGGTGAAATCTAACCAACATTTCAGGGCAGTACCCTTTCATGTTTTCCGTTGAATGAGGACATTCTGTTGTATGGTTATAAATTTAGGCAGTGGCTTTAGAATTCATTTATTAGAATTTAATTCTACTATTACCTGATTTAGTTGTTTGTGGTTTTAGAAAAAAACAAAAAGGTAAAGTTTAAGGAACTTATGTTCAGGTGAGGAGCCCAGTAGTCAGCAGGAGCAGGAGGAGCGGCTACCCGACTTGCCACTGCTGAGCGAGCAGCTCTTGTTGGACGAGCTGTGGGACATGCTGGGCGAGTGCCTCAAAGAGCTGGAGGAGTCACACGATCAGCATGCCGTTCTGGGTAAACACAAAGCACCGTACACGCCTTACTTACGAAATAACGTAAGCAGATTTTTTTAATTCGCACTGCGATTTGTTTTCAAAGTCTTGCAGCCGGCAGTGGAGGCCTTCTTTCTGGTGCATGCTACAGAGCGCGAGAGCAAACCGCCCGTGCGAGACACTCGAGAGAGCCAATTGTCCCACATCAAAGACGAGCCGCCTCCGCTCTCCCCCGCCCCGCTCACACCCGCCACCCCGTCGTCGCTCGACCCGTTCTTCTCCCGAGAGCCGTCCTCCATGCACATCTCCTCCAACTTGCCTCCAGACACCCAAAAGTTTCTCCGTTTCGCTGGTAAGTTCAGCACGTACATCACGGCGATATCAATCAGAGCTTATCCCGAATGTCCTGTTGAGAGGGGGGAAACAAGAACTTACAGGTCAGCTCTTCCTAGAAAGTGTTATCTTCATTTCCTTTTATATATTTGTTCAGCGAGGATTTTGGTTGTTTTTTTTTCTTTTCCTCACTCGCATTGTTTTAAGTTCTGCTGTGAACCGTGTAGCAGAGGAGACTGGATTTGTCAGAATACAAAAAAAGAAGGAAAAAAAACCTTTTTAAATGTTCTTTGTGCTAACTGTCACGTCTAATAATCACTGATCATCGATGGTTATTGTTATAATGATGAGCTCGCTTTTTTTCGCTTTCTGAAACAGAGACCCACAGAACCGTGCTTAACCAGATCCTGCGCCAGTCCACCACACACCTGGCTGACGGCCCCTTTGCTGTCCTGGTGGACTACATTCGTATTCTTGACTTTGATGTCAAGCGCAAGTAAGTCACCAATGCCTCTGCTCTGTAGTGGTTTTCCCGCAGGCTCTGGTCTTTGGGCTAATGTGTGTGTGTGTGTGTGTGTGCGCGCGCGCCTCAGGTATTTCCGTCAGGAACTGGAGCGCCTGGATGAGGGTCTGAGGAAGGAGGACATGGCTGTTCATGTGAGGAGAGACCATGTCTTTGAGGACTCCTACAGAGAGCTGCACCGCAAGAGCCCAGAGGACATGAAGAACAGACTGTGAGTGCTTAATTAGGGAGCTGCTCTATTAAACTTCACTAATTACTGAGCAAACAACTGTATTATTCCAGTGTGTTTCATAACCCGAGAGAACACACACACACCAAATCCCATATGAAGAATAACTTCTTGAACTCGCTCTTGCTCACACCGCTCTTTTTGAACTCCTTCAGGTACATTGTGTTTGAAGGGGAAGAGGGGCAGGATGCTGGTGGTCTGTTGAGAGAGTGGTACATGATCATCTCCAGAGAAATGTTTAACCCCATGTACGCTCTGTTCCGCACGTCACCCGGAGACCGGGTCACCTACACCATCAACCCGTCTTCTCACTGCAATCCCAACCATCTCAGCTATTTCAAATTTGTGGGGCGCGTGGTGGCCAAGGCTGTGTACGATAACCGACTGCTGGAGTGCTACTTCACACGCAGCTTCTACAAACACATCCTGGGGAAGAGCGTTAGGTAGACTGGTTTCACTTCATAATAAACGTTTCACTGTTTTACTCAAAAACATGGGTTTTTTTAAAAAACTTTTTTACTATTCTTGGATGACTGATTCTAATTACACAGTTTGGTATTTAAGTCATAATTGTTAACATGAAATATCACACTAAGCCATACATATTTTATTTTTGTACACGTTTTACATTTTCGGGTGTTCGACTGCTACTTGGACTATGAGTGTAGAATTTTCATTAACAAAACAGTTTCGTTGCACCCACTAGCCTCGTGTTACGGCTAAGCCGCCATGTTGATATTTTCCGTAGGTACACCGACATGGAGAGTGAGGATTATCCTTTCTTCCAAGGCCTGGTCTACCTGCTGGAGAACGACGTGTCCACACTGGGCTATGAGCTGACATTCAGCACTGAGGTACTGCTTATAAAAACCTGATGACTGAAACGTTTGAAATCGGTGTTGTAGACAAAAATGTAATTGTGCCAACGTATTCATTTCTTTCATTAGAAAACTAACATTTTATTTACAAATTTTTGTTTTTTAAACCGATGGCTTGGAGGGAAATATTTTCCGAAAAGCAGCCAATAAGTGTCCAGCGTAGGTGGGAACTCCTTTAATACTGTTTAAAAAGCATCTCGGTGAAATTCCTCAAGAAATAAAGAAAAGAAAAAAAGAAAAAGTGTCTAAACTTTTGACCGGTAGTGTATGTAGACACCGATACCACTGGGTATTTAGATGGACTCATTCATTTCCTTTTCTTTTGCAGGTTCAGGAGTTTGGAGTGTGTGAGGTGAGGGATCTAAAGCCCAACGGGGCCAACATCCTGGTGACTGAAGAGAACAAGAAGGAGTATGTGCACCTGGTCTGCCAGATGAAGATGACCGGTGAGCTTTGCATCCGCAACACTGGCGTCAGCACATTTCTGCAGGTTTTCAGCGAATCAGGAAGCGTGATCAGAACCCTGCGTATAAAATCTGTATAACCTAATTACGGATTTGCTTTCTCCTGTTGCGGCCGAAGGTGCGATTCGTAAACAGCTGGCAGCCTTTCTGGAGGGCTTCTATGAGATCATCCCCAAGAGGCTCATCTCTATCTTCACAGAGCAGGAGCTGGAGCTGCTCATCTCAGGCCTACCGAACATCGACATCGACGATCTTAAGGCCAATACTGAGTACCACAAGTACCAGTCCAGCTCTATCCAAGTAGGTCTACGCATTCAGGGTTTAGACTGCAGCAGCTTGTTGGTAGTAGAGCTGTCGAATCGATTCACTTTGCAATTATGAAATAAGATTATGAGATGGAATGCAGTAGAGAACAGGAACCGCGCCATTAAAAACTGGTAAGTTGAGACGAATATCAATTGGAGTAAAATCTGGTTCTGTTATGCGTGCTAAGCTGATGAGATTTACTTCTCAGAGTCGAATTTACAAGCAAATTATAGTTCAAGAGGCAAATAATAATAATTATATATTCTCAGCAAATGTGTAAATTGATGGGTCATCCACCCTAAATTTGCGAGCTGGGTAGTTCAGGAGTTAATCTCTGTCTGTGTGTGCAGATCCAGTGGTTCTGGCGGGCACTGCGCTCCTTTGACCAGGCAGACCGTGCCAAGTTTCTGCAGTTTGTCACAGGCACGTCCAAAGTGCCTCTGCAGGGCTTCGCCGCACTGGAGGGTATGAACGGCATCCAGAAGTTTCAGATTCACCGCGATGACCGCTCCACCGACCGCCTGCCGTCTGCACACACTTGGTAAGCTTTTTTTAAAAAAAAATCATGTATAGGCCATACAGACAAAAATCAATGAGATTTTTATGAGAGCAAGTTGTTGTAGCTCTCGTACTTTTTAAAAAAAAAAAAAAAATCTTCCAACGACGTCTATGATGAACATTTTATGGTGACAGCTCTGAAAACTATTGATGCATGTTCATCATTTGAGGTGAAATTGTTAACGGCCTTGTGGTCCGTCTCCTCTTCACAGCTTTAACCAGCTGGATCTCCCAGCCTACGAGAGCTACGAGAAGTTGAGACACATGCTGCTGCTGGCCATTCAGGAATGCTCAGAGGGCTTCGGACTGGCCTAAGGACTTTCCTCAATCCGATACGCGTGCACACACCCGACACTGATTTAGACTCGCATAACGTTAACTTATGACACACACAAACATATTCACACTATCGTAGAGACGGCCAAGACCTACTTCTTTCTAATCCATGTAAAAGGACGACCGAGCAAGCGAGCGAGACAGGTGTATCGACATTGCCTACTACACACAAAGCCTCTCATTGACACACAGAACTGTATTTTTTTTGGTATATTTGTGTGTCTCCCATCCTAATTAAAAATGCCGGCCTGAGACAGTCTTGGAGGATTTACATGGACTAATACAAAGACATTTTCCCATTTAGTTTGTTTTCTCTGTTTAAAAAAAAAAAAAAAAAAAGGAAAAAAAAAAAAGGTTTGGGAGTTTATTGTTTAATCAGTTTTGTTTCTCTCTGGCTGTTAAAATAAGAAGGTTGCTTGTGTGTGTGAAAAGGTTGGTTATAAAAGTTCAGGGTGGTATGGAGAAGATTGATTTGTCCTCTGTTGCTAATGTGTGACCTCACTAGCTTTGAAAATGGGAAGCGAGGGGGAAGGGGGCTGGAGTTTAGAGTTTGATGAACTTGCAAACAAAAAAATGCAGGGACTTTTCAAAGATGACATTTTTAGGCAACTTTTGTGGTATTTTTGGGATGGATCACAAAGAGATTAGCGAAAGTGAAGGACTGATGAGGACCACGCGCCTTCTGACGTGGTTATATGACTGCTGAAACAGCAGCTAAACAGAGAATAAATTGCTACATAAATAAATGCATAAAATGGATATCATTGTGTCTACTAAAATTGTTTTAACCTGTAGGTTTGATTGCGCATCACATACTTTCACAAATTACAGGTAAAAGCACACTCGATTAAAAATTTCTTTGTATAGCACATCTTAACCATAGACCTTGTCACTAAGCAGCTTTATAGAAATCCTGAGCTAGATTCAGATCCTCACTGAGCAGCACACCAGAGAAACCTCGAGCGGAACTAGACGCAAAGGGAACCCATCTACGACTGGGAGACACCCGATACTGCTCTGTGTTCCTCTCGGGTAGGTCAAAGTTGAAACCGTTCCCGGACAGGAGGTTTGTCTTTTAAAGTTTCCTTTTTGTTGATGTGAGCTGTCTCGTTTGACGTTATGCTTATATGCGAGGAGATTTTACTTTTAGGCGAGTTCAGACATTCGATTTTAAATATTTTGTAGGGAAAATGTGTCGATCTAAATGATGTACTCAAAACATCTCTTCAGTATTTTCTGCCATTTGAGACCGCTTTAGTTTGTTCAGTTTGCGTTACGTTGTGCTACACTGCTTTTACCCCTTTTTTTTTTTGGCAGTGTTTCTGAGAGATGGTCACAGCCACGCCCCTGGATACATGTGGCATATGCGTGGTGTGTACTTGTTGCAGAGCTGACCAACATTTTATGCTGCCATGTGGCTTGAGTTAGCCAGGCATAGAAATGGTGTGTAATCCTTTTAATGTGGTCTCTGATTTCATCCATTCCCTGTGGGTTGCTGATGATCCAGATGAGACAGTGGCAGGGCGAGGTCAAGCACACTTTACATACACAAGCACGGCAGCTCTCAACCATTTATCATGCTCAATGCACGCTCGCACACTTTCAGATTATCAAGAGAAACCTCTCCCGCCTCCTCATGGTCTGGGGTCATGCCCCTGTGTTATCTCTCTCTCTCTCTCTCTGTTTCTCTCTGCCTCTCTCTTTCTCTGTCTGTCTGCCCCCCCCCCCCCCCCCCGGGTGTGTCTCACTGACACGTTGTGGTGAATTGTGCCTCCTGGCCATCCGGGCGCCACCCTAACGTTCAATTGGCCATTCAGGATGGTTCCTCAGCAAGCTCGACCACAGCAGCTTTCCCACCTCCTTATTTCTCTTTAATACGTGCTCAAATAGACAGCATGGCTCCACTAAGCCTGGCTGGTGTCTCTGAGAGTCCCATTAAATTCAAGGTTGGAGAGGGAGTTTATTGAAACGTATTGCCTGATTATCCTCCCAACTAAATATCATCTTAAGAGTTTAGATTTATTGGAACGCTAAATTTATCTCAACCCCTTTGTTCCTTAACAGTGTGTTCGTCGTCTCTCTGTGGATCATATAACTTGTTTTGGCCTCCCTCTGAGTTTAATCAAAATCGCTGTTCTTTTTTTTTTTATGCTGGGAAATGAATGTTTTTCCCCCCCTTTTAAGGGTAGTGTTTATAAACTTGGTCATCGTATATCATTTAAGATACTTTTAGTCAAATTTTAATGAGTAGTTTTGCCATACTGTGGAACTGGTTAATATCAGGCGTCCATTTGGAAGTTGGCTCAACCCCCATCGAGAACAATCTGATTAGCCCCGCCTCCTTTTTCCTAAAAGACAATCAATAATGCATACATATAATTTCAACAGCGGTGCTCTCACTTTGCATTTTAAAGGACGAATCCACCTTGAATGTTTGTATTGATAATTGTGGGCTTGTGGTTAAAAAGAAAAGGGGGGAAAAACTCCTTTTATCACGGTTTTCTACATTGCCCTTTGTCTCCCTGCTGATAACGAAGCTAGTGTGAACTAGCCCTTGCTTCATCTCTACTTACAGAGCGATGCAGCAGTGCTCTATTCAGCACGGTCACCTCCTCATCTGTACACTCTGTTCAAACAGATCAGCTTCCAAAGCTCCAACTTTCCTTCTAATACCAATATCAAACCAATCATCTTGTGGATCAACTAGCCGAGCTAAGTCTCGGGAAAAAACCTGGTTTATACTTCTGCGTTAACGCATCTTTTTATGTTGCGATGCAGAGAGGGGGATTATGGGTAAACGTGGCATGCTGAGTGAGACATGCTAGAGCCCTGTCCGCAATTGCGATTCTGCAGTGCTCTTTGGTGAACCCTGATTGGTTGGCGTGTCCAGTTGCATACCCTGATGAGAGGTTGTGGCATGCTGTGACAACTCTGCACAGCTGTGTTGTGTAACTGCATTGCATTCTGGAACACTGAGTCTCCTCTGCTTCTACAGGGTTTCCCGAAAAGTCTCCATATATATATATATATATATATATATATATATATATATATATATATATATATATATATATATATATATATATATATATATATATATATATATATATATATATAATATAATATATATATATATATATATATAATATAATATATATATATATATATATATATATATATATATATATGGGCCTATGCTTGCCAGCACCATGTTGGTTATGCCTTCGCCAGTGGATGTTCATGGACGTCCACTTCTCTGTTGGACCACAAAACTTCCAGTCTTTTTGAATTTGTTAACAAGTGTGGCAACAGTGTCGCAAGCTTGCAGCAGCTTCCCGGTTCAGCCAAGAATGATTTCAATACTTCTTATCTCCTCAAAGGTGTTCTTAAAGCCTATCTGAAAAAAAAAAAAATCTAAGTATGGAAAATTTTGCAACACTAATAATTGAAATTTCTCATTAAGGACATTGAACGTCATTAGAAAATGGTGAGAAAATGACTAAACGTCTAAAATCTCGCAATATAAACGTATGTAATGTGCTTATAAGGAAAAGCTGGAGTTTTCCTCTAAGTTTTAAATAATTACAGTCCCAGCTCAGCTCCAGCTTGTACAGACATCCAATTTGTCCCGCACGTGCTGCACCTGCCTGCAGTGGGCCGTTGGGGATTTGCATTTTTATTAGCACATTATTTTTGTCAGGAAGCGTGGTGTAGACGCTTTACATCAAACCTGTAGCATTTAAATCCGCTGCGTTTAAAATACATGCTGAGCCTGGAGAAATATTCTAAAATATCCTGTATGAGTTGACCCATGAATCACAGACTGCACTGAACGCGCTTCACCAGCAGAGGGAGAGCTTCTGCTTGAGCGCTACCATTGTAAGTGTGCTGCATTATCGCTTATTGCTTCAACATATGTCAAAGTATTTCCCCTGAAAGTGTGTTGGATAATTTTCACCAAATGCACGAGTCCCTTTGAGGTTGCATAAGAACTGTTTACTTTCCTTTGTCATCTAAATAATGCAGATTTATGCGGTTTCTGCTCAATAATTATTGACTAGTTTATTATAAATAATGCAAATGGAGCCGAGATGTATTACTGAAGGAAAGATGGAGCGAATGCGAAAGAGAGGGAGAGTATAGGCTCTCATTCATTCATGAGACATTTCTGAGAGGCGGTCATAACGCTTGGTGTAAAACGGGCGTGTTTATGCTGCGCTGAGTATAAATCATGAGCTGTCCTGATGAGGGAAATTATGAGGCTCATACAGTATTACTGCAAAATGAGTTCATTAGCTTAATGGACTTCATCGTTTTTAATTGCCTTCATGCAGATATTGTGCTGAGACAGTTTCATGGAGTATTGAACGTTCTGTTTTTTTGTGGCGTTTTGTGCGGACATGGACTTCAGTAAATGATCTTTTATGTACAAGTTGAGGTCAGAAGTTTACATACGCCTTGTCGAATCTGCAAAACTTGAATTAAAAAGAAAAAGAGGTGGATCGTAAAAATTATTTACATATAGTCCACAAGACACAATAATGACTGAATTTACACACATGAACCTGTTGCATACGCTTGATTCTTAACAGTTTGTGTTGTTACCTGGATGATCAATGACTGTTTTTATGTTTTGTGAGAGTTGTTCATGAGTCCCTTGTTTGTCCTGAGCAGTTAAACTGTTCACCGTTCTTCAGAAAACTCCTCCAGGTCCTGCACGTTCTTTGCTTTTTCAGCATCTTCTGCATATTTGACCACTTTACAAAAGGTGCAAACATTCATTGAGGCTCAAGAAGGTAACACTACATTAGTGGGGTGGGGGGGTAAACTTATGAATCCCTCATTTGCTGACCTCCGTCGCTCAAATGAGGAACTTCCCTCCACCTCATCCATTCGGGTAAGCACTGTTCCCCACTGTGTTGCACATCACAGCTCTGCAGACAACTCCTCCATGAACTGGCTGTGAGACATGGGCACTGTCTCAGATGACAGACACATCTTTTTGTTCAAAATATAGCGGTACATCTTTTCATACTTTTGTTTGTTTATTTTTTGACTGTGTCTCTAACAAAGGCTTAGTGTTTTGTAGAGCACACAGATGCTTCTCTTGTGTCCATCTGTTTCCCAAACAACAGTTCCTGATGTCCGATCCGTTGTATTGAACCCCTGGGCTTCTGTGATGTCTGTGCATCTTTTGTTTGTTTGTTTGTTTGTTTGTTTGTTTGCTTGTTTGTTTTATGTAAATCCATGCACAAGTCACAGAATGTACCACATGCCACAAAACCGTTGGCATACAAGTCTCTAAAAAGCTTCGGGCTGGTGTAGAACTGATCAACATACAAATGATAACCTCTCCCTAAGAATGATTTATCCATGAGGCTGCTGACATCATCATATGAGAGACCCTGCCCTGAAATGAAGCAGCTCTTTCCAGTGTAAATGGCAAAATTGCTGGTGTACCCATTGCTAGAGTCTGCAAGCGCAAACAGCTTCACACCCCACTTAGTTAGCTTGGCCTTCATGTACAGTCAGAGTCCAATTATGGCTTTTGTAGCCACCATTCTTTCATCGATATGTTTTTTATAGTGGCATACAGTGGCTGGAGGGGCGAATACTCCGGGGTGCCCTTTTCTGTCATTTTCAATGTCATGTTCTGAGCTGTTCATGTGAACAGTTCTGCTTATTACCATGAACCTGTCTCTCGGTCATGAGAGAAGCAGGAAAATGTACGCTTGGGTGTGATCCCTTCCTCCAGCAGTCTCTAAATTTTGGCAGTTTCAGAAGTGCCACTTAAAGGCCCGCGTACACCAGGAACGTGTCGGGCTTCAGCTCTACCCAAGCAAACTTCTTCGCCTTAGCATGCTGACGGATCATCCTGACAGTTCTGTCACAAAAAAGAAAACCGTCTGAAAATTTGTACCGGAGAGTATGTTACACCCCCCAAACACACACACACACACAAATGTAATCCAGGGGCTTTTCTTGGGGAAACAGTATGGAAGCTGCTGGACTGTGTCTCACCTCAGGTCCATTTCACCCACCTCCTGGCTCCTCTGAGGCATGAGGTGTTGTGTCTCCTTGTGTCCCCTTTATGCTCCACTGTCTGTTCCTGTCCCTCGTCCTCTCCTGGTCTGGAGGACGGATATGGTGTGGCCCTCTATCTCCTCTGTTGGCACTCCGGACCCTCCTGGACACGTCCTTCAGCCTCAGTCTCTGCAGGAAGCATGCTGATGGGGACTGTAGGCGGTGTCTCCTCTTTCATCCTCTCGACTCTACTAAAAACAGAAGAAAATATAAATGTCCAAATTTCTTTTCGTTCTTTTCTTGCTTTTATTAATAAATAACATCTGAGCATCCAGACCCAAGAACAGCTTCTTCCGTCAGGCGATCTTCCGCCAACTGCCAAGTGGAACACTTCATGGTCCAATATAGCCATGTGCCAATATATAATCCATTTATATTTATATCTACTGTACATTCATTCCACTTCTATACAGATGCATGCAAATCTATCCTCTGTAAATAGGCTTTCATTCTGTCTTGTGTCTTTTTCTGTGTTTTATTTTTTCATTTCATTGCCTATATTTTTATTATTGCATTTTATTTGTTTTTATTGCCATGTCTGTACTGGAAGCTCCTGCCATCAAGACAGATACGCACCTACTTTTCACTTTGTGTTTGTTCAAATTTCCAAAGAAGCACGTTGATAGGGTTTGGTTCTTTGAACCAGCTATGTTGAATGTTGGGCACAATCTGAGCACAGGGAGTCGGCCTAAGCATCAACAACCGTTCCTGTTCGGCTCAGACGAACAAACTGCATGGGTTTCTTCGACGGATCAATGCTGCGGAACGTGATGACGTAACCACGTTCACTACGGAGCCTCTGAATGTCCATCTGAGACACACATGACGCCACTGAGAATCTCCACTTTACGGGAACGCATACAGATTGGATTAGCGCTTCGGAAGTTTTTAAACCTTTTCGAACGATAGTTCTTTTTATTCTCGATCTTAACTGGAAAAATGCATGTGATTGAAGACAGCACATTATCGAACCACGTCCTGTTCAGCTGAGAGTCTGCCGCTACACACGGACGTTGCAGTTGAGAAAGACCATATTGGTCATTTTCAAAACACTGTTTATGGTTTCCCAAAGGAATCCACCAGCAGCTCCGCCAGAGGGAAATGCGGATGCAGCACTTAACTGATTATGATCTGCTGATACATTTTCAATCATGAGGCAGAGAACCACGAGTCGGTAACTTGGAACCATTTAGTGATTTGGAGACAAATTTTCATGAATCGTGCGTGAATAATAATTTATTTATTCAGATCTTTTAATCAGCGTCTATTCAGGTTAGTCTCTGTAAGTAATAGCGGAGATAATGTTCAAAATGACACCTGGGTAATAAAAGTGTATTAAGATAATACAAGACAGGAAATGGATCACAACGTCCACATAATATCATAGGTTGTCAGCAGTGTCGTCTTCACTGGGCAGAAGAACAGAACATGATTATTCTGCATTGCTAGTGCAATGTATTGTGTCACAGATTTACATTTAATCCCGTCTCCAAAAGTCGATTATCACTCCGTAACCGGTGGCATGGGTGTAGGAGCTGTTCTACATGGGAGGGACATCCTTCCCTCCATTTCAAAATGTAGATTTTCTTAATCTCACATTTAATTTCGCATTGCCTGCCTGTCTCCGAGCATTTCTGAGTTGGACAGTCTCCAAATGAATCCTTTCTGCAACTTTTAGAAACATAATTCAATAATAAAAAAAAAAAACTAACTTTCACTATAATAAGCTCAGGGGTCAGACTTGAGTAGCTCAGGCTCACTGAACCGTTTGCCTGTTGCCAAGCTTGACGAGAGCCAACTGTCTGTCTCTGCAAGGTGCCGCATGTCAGAAAGCCACCCAAGCGCTTCACAGGGAACGCAGCAGCATTTGTCCCAGCGTCCACTGAAGAGCATTATCGCCCTGACTTCTATAAAATGCTGGATACTGTGGACATGCAGCTAACCAAGCGCTTTGAACAGAATAGCCTGCAAGTCCTGGATGATTTAGAGAGGGTGCTCCTGACTGGAAAGCCAATACCCAGAGCTTGATCGGCATTCACTGGAGGTACAGTTGCCAGTGTTCGAGCTTCATTATGACTACAGTACCACTCTTGAGGCTGCCAACATACTGAAAAATCAGCTGGCAGAGGTCCGCAGTCTCCTCGGCCAGGTAGAGACGCTGGCGAGGCTGCTTTTGGACGTTCCTTCTTCCTGTGCAGAAACAGAAAGGAGTTTCCATTCTCTAAGAAGATTGAAGACTTGGCTAAGACGCATAAAGTTGCACACCCGTCTAAACAGCACTGCGATCTGCCACATCCAGCAGGAGAAGTTTAAATAGAGCAGGAATTTGTGAGCGGTTTGTCTCAGCAAACGATCAAAGAAGACATGTTTTTAGGACCTTCAATTAAGTACCCTCACCAGGCTCTGCCCAGGTCTAATGTCCTTCAACATGGTGTATTGTCATTTGTTTGTCCTTTATTAAATGAATTATATTATGCGGTTTATGGTATGTAGTAGTTTTTGTTCTAGTTATATTATAGTCCGTCTCTTTGACCCGAGTATTTATAATCTCCCCTTCCCAGTCTGAGTATCCGCAACCTTCTGTCACTGCAAATACCCACTTACAACCACACTGATTAGTATATTCCGTCCCCAGAAGTCATTCGAAATGAGCATTTAAGTGCTTTATTTAAAAACAAATCTTTTTGGGGGAGCAAAAAGCTTTTTGGGGGAGCTGAATCCCCCCTAGTATTTCAGCCTCCCCCCGGTTCGAAAACGCCCCTGCTCGATGGACTGATATTTCTATCCACTCTCTGCACTCGCACACGGATAGAATCAGCAATTAATCAGCAATTTCTTGGGCTCTGAGATCTTACTTCACACATCATCACTGGGAGTCTTAATGACGTCAAACCTAATAAATTAGCTTGGCATGTAGATGGATCAAAGCCTAGCAAGGGCGCTATAAATCATTCCTGCTGTTCTTTTCTTCATCTTTCTCCATGTCTATCCTCGCTTCCTGTGCTGGCGCATGATAATGTGCAGCCTCAAGAGACCCACACTAACATCGCACCCTGTCCTACTTTGGATAGTGAAGATTCCACTCTACTACAGACTGAACAGAATCTGATTGTGTGTGTGAGAGAGAGTGAGAGAAGCCAGAAATAAACCCAAAGCCAGAGCTCAAATGCTGTCTTTTTCTGTGAGACTCATTCAGATGACAGGAAGTCACTGCTGGATCTGGAGGGTCTGGCTTGTTTGTTGCCGTTCTCAGGATGCTAATTAATTTAAGTAGAAACAAGGTCGTTTGGTCAGTCAGACAGAGTGTTAGTCTGTGTGTAATTGACGGATAATGACAGCAGCTGAGCAAAGCCTCAGGCCTCATTCCATCACTGATGTTGACATTGCGTCATCATACATCAGTGACTTAGAAAGAACGCACGGTGAAAGACACTGGATTTAGTTTTGTAGATGTTACCGAGCTCACTTGTTCGCAGGAGTTTGTTATCTAATGTCTGAATGTGATCTGCCAGAAGTGGTTAAATACTGCTGCTCTAGAGGGAGATGTCCTAGTTTTAATACTGGGGGAAAACCTCTTCCTTGGTTTTTGAAGAAGAAATACAACTACTTCTGTGGGCTATTTTGGGTGGATTTTTTACATTTATTTTTAAATTAATTATTTTTTTTTTACATTTTATTTTATCCATCCATCCATTTTTCATACTGCTTATCCTACACAGAGTGGTGGGGAGACTGGAGCCTGTCCCAGGGAACTCGGGGCACAAGGCAGGGGACACCCTGGACAAGGTGCCCATCAATGGCAGGGCACAATCGCAAACACATTCACACACTATGGAAAATTTGGAAATGCCAATCAGCCTATGACACACGTCTTTGGACTGTGGGAGGAAACCGGAGGAAACCGCCGAAGCACGGGGAGGACGTGCATCTCCTTGCACACAGGGCGGAGGCAGGAGTCGAACCTCCAACATGCTAATTTATCTTATAATATATATTACTTTTATCGTATTTATTTTAGTTTTATAAATGTTGCACATATTGCATTTTATATTATATTTGTATTCTACTTAGTGGGGCATGGTGGCTTTGTGGTTAGTATGTTTACCTCACACCTCCAGGCTTGGGGGTTCGAATCCTGCCTCCGCCCCATGTGGGCAAAATTTGCATGTTCTTCCCATGCTTCAGGGGTTTCCTCCAGGTACTCTGGTTTCCTCCCCCAGTCCAAAGACATGCACTGTAGGCTGATTTTGGCATTTCCAAATTGGATCCGATAAATGTTCGATGCCACAGAAATAAGCCTTCAGTTTCCATTTTCAACGTATTAGGATTATTTAGAATCCGCAGTATAAATGTTTTAAAAGTTTCGATGATTTTATAAACATTTGAAATGGCTGTGATTCGCCATAGACACGATCATGCAGCCTGGGTGCTGTAGCTACTCGCACATGATTGTGAGTGCGATATTGCTTTTCTACAACAAGAAATGGATATTGAATAAATGACATTTTGGACGCACGTCTAAACGTTCTGTTTATTTTTGCTCCGCTAGCGATAACAGATCTGGAAGAAACCACGCTCACACTCTTTATAAGCTTTTATATTTTAAGTTAAAAGTTACATTCCTAAACTATCGTTTGCCATGTGTGTCGATGTCGTCGCTAACTCTGCTGTAGTAACGGTTTCCTACTAGGAAGTGGGATTGCACGTGGAGAAGACAGACGAGCAGAGTGATCCACACAGTGAAATGTCCCAGCGCTGTAAGAAAGCTTTTCATCTTCACCATAGACCGATTTTTGGTTTTGATCGTCCGAGGTTACCTATGGTTACCTTTGCAAATTGTTTATTCAAATCCCACTGCAATTTGCATAGGCTTTTGTTGTTCCAGCTTAGTTCTCAGGGCTTGAGGTGCAGCTTGTGAATCACGCAGCACGAAAACATTTCCTAAGCTCATACTGGGCAAACGGAAGCTGGGGTTTGTTTCTGAATACAGTCATGGGTTGTGTGTGTGTTTACAATATGTTTGCAGGAGCAGGTAGTCTGGCCTGACTCGACCCTCTTCATGTGGTGGTATTCGGGTCGGACTTTGGGGTTGAACAGCGATCACGAAAGATAATCTTGAGATGGTACGAAGAGATCAGCTCGGTAAATGTCGATTCACAGACATGCGGCGTGACCTTTACTATAGACATCCACTGCAATGTCTCTAGATCTGTTCATCGAGAACGCTGTACAGTATTTACAGCAAGAGGCTTTGTGGGAAACATTGAAGTAGATGACTAAAAGGGTTTCCTAGTGATTCATTCTCCTTCACTTGAGCACTAATCATTTGACAAACTCCTAGTCAGGAAAAATATTTCACTTTGTGGTGTTATTCCCGAATGGGTGCAAATGTTTCTCGTCCCTTGTCTCCCTCTCTTCCTTCTCCTCTCTCCACTCACCAGACCTAATTCATCATCCTCCTTTCCACTGCCAAAGAGATTTAATGATAAACATTAAAAGCTTTCCAGTGCAGCTCTGCAGATGTGGCATAATTATGCATTAATTAGCAAAGCCCGTATCCCGTGTCTTTATGGCACTATGGCTTTCTGCTGCAAAAATATCATGCCATCATCTCTCCGCTTCATTGGATTTCGCCTTTATCAACCTGATCAGGCCAGTACTGTGCAGGGCAATAAAGACAATAAAGGAATGGTCCAAAACCCGAGAGGAGAGGGATGGAAGGTAGGAAGGAAGGAGGAGACGAGGGCGGTAGGGAGAGGCAGGGAGCTGGAGAGAAAGGGTGATGTCACCTCCAGCCAGCAGCGAATCAGACGCAGGGAGGGAGAGAACGAGCGAGTCTGAGAGGGTGTGTGTGTGTGTGTGTGTGTGTGTGTGTGAGAGAATGTATTTTTTTTTTCTAGCACTGCAGCATCAGCGCACAGAGGCCACCATCTATTTGCTAGAGAGGAAGACGCACAAGACTTCACCTCACGGAAGAGAGGGAAAATATCAAATAAGGAAAGATCGTGTGTCACGGTAAGAGGCGTGTTTTTACCGAGAGCTGTTCAGAGCAATAGAATTTTATAGATGTAAATATGTCATCATTTATGTCAGTATGTCATGTGTTCATCAAAGCAGCACCAATCCATTTAGAAATGTACTTAAAATGACTTATTAGATTGAAATGTCGATGCTTGCTGGTAGTAAAGGAGGCTGTGAGTTTAGATTTCCAAGGCAAATGCCTAATGAAGGATTTGCATGCCATGCGAATAATGAAGTCTTCCCACGGTATCAAAAGTAGCTGATGTGTTTTCACTGAAAGAACAGTCAACTTCTGAGAATTTTATTATTATTATTATTATTTTTTTAGTTGACAGAAACATGGGGATTTTCTTAAACCTGGATCTCATGGGACGTCTGCATGCAACAGGGTTCATCATTAATAACCTGTATATGAACAAATATTCATACTCGTAAGCCTGATTTTGTGATTTCGTGATTAGGAATAACACTGACCAATGAGGCAATGGCTAAATTATTCCTTATCATGCGATAGTGTTATTTTCATCATTCTGTATTTTCATCAGGGTTTAGTTTTCCTTTTATTGGGTGTTTTGGGAGACTTCTTTCTCTGCCTGTCTCTGCTGTCTGTCTGTTCATTCATCATCCCGCCTTCCTTCTTTCCCACCCCCTACTCTCTTGCTAATTGTGTTAACCATCGATAATGATCGCTCCACACTCTTGGGGCATCCTGGCTTGTTGGTCTCGAGTCACTGGAGCTCCTATCTGCCGCAGCGCCGTGCAGGTCCAGGGTGTGTGCAGTGTGCACTAAAGGAGAGAGAGATACGGATGTACTGGGGTGGGCTGGCATTCGTTTCTACATTTCCAGCAGCGCGTCACTCACCTGGCAGAGCTCCAGCGTGCGAGATCCTGGGTGGGTCTTCTATCGAGTGCTCAGGTTGCTAATAATCCATGCTGTAAACTGGGATATGGATACAGCACATGGTGGTGTTATTTCTGTGCTCACAGCTTGCTAGATTTCAATGACATGAGCAAAGAAATTCCTGTTGCTTCCCGTGAAGTCTGACAAAGATACATGCACATCATCCTATAATCAATAAGGCTTACTACAGACTAAGGATATATTTGGAGGCCTTGCACATCTGCACGCACATTACACATCTGCTGATTTTTAGAATATTTTTCAAGGATTTTTCCATCCCTTTACCTGTGGGATAAAAGCATCGTCTAGTTGTGAGGCAAAATGTTATCTGTCCCCTGAGCAATGGGCTTTACTTGAGCCGTGGGCGAAACAGACGGCGAAAGAGGCAGGGCGGGGTCACGTTTGACAAGCGAGGCCACTCCTCAGGCTGTTAATATATGCGCACTTGAATCCATCGTCTGACGTGAGATGGGGGGTGAATGATTTAAAAGGATACCAGCGGTAGGGGTAGAATAAAAAAAAAAGACCAGATTTAGTGTCTCCCTTCCAGAACAAGTGTGACACTCCCATGTTAAATCGCTATCGCACGCAGGAGTGGCAGAAAACAGTGTTTGAGTGAAGCGACAGCATCTGCTCTCAATCTGTCCATTCCAGAGGAATTCGAGGGAGACGTGGCGTGGCATGAAAGCCTCCAGAGCAGCCACCTGTTATTGCCAGAGGGCCACCATTACCATCCAGGCATGAGCATCTACACATATGCTGGAGAGAAAAATCCTATCCGACGTCCTGCTTTAATCATCCATGCACAGAGAGGAGATATTGCTACAGCAGCTCAGATTGAGACTCAGGAGTGTTAGCCAAACACATTTGTAATGGCGGTGGTGTGAATTACACTGTGCAGATGGGAGTGAGATGACTGTAGCAGGGCAGATGGGCCCGCAGGTAATGAAGAGGACAGGACGACACGGGGGACGAGGAGAAGGTATTGTGCTGAAGTAAAAGCACAGGATGTCTGAGACAAATTGGAGTCACGGCTAAAAGGTGTAAGATGTGCGTTCGACCGATTCTGGGAATCCTGGAATGGAAAGAAGATGGGACACGAACGCGGGCTTAAAAGCTTGTCGGAAGCCTTTACCAAGGGGAAAAGGTCAGAACTTTGAAAGAATTTGTAGCCTCGTCCTAAATGTCAGTCTTAATACACCTGCATTAGTATAAGTACTGATCATCAGTCGAGCCTTCAGTGCATTATTTTCCTTCTTAATGTCTTTTCTCCCACAGATATGAATGTCCTTTTTATTTTCTTTTCTTTTTTTTTTTTTTTTTCTCCACCGTCTCATCTGGCATTCGATCTCAATCAAACTAATGGCTTGTTTGAGAATGAACTGCGCAGACAAAGACCATGAAAATCAAGCCAATCCATCAAGAACGTCCATAATGCTGGAAATCTTAAATGCCCTTGCCAGATATGCTAATGAAATGAATCGAAACGACGCTCGTTTCGAGTCTGTCACAGGGTCCAAATTCACTCAAAGCAAAAATAACGTTTTGGCTGCAAATCAAAATGAGTCAGTTTTCTAAAAGCCTGCTTGAACTCGGATCCAAGAGACTTTTCCGCAGACTAATGAACACTTCTTTGCTGAGATCTCAAAAACGCTAGACCGCCCTAAATGACAATATGACCCCCTAAATGACACTAACTCTCGAATCATGTGCGACCAGCTGCCAGAAGCAACAAATTAAGGACAGGGTCTAGAGAGCAGCAGAAAAGTCAAGAAATCCTTGCGTCTATCTCCTGTGTCATTTCATTTCCATGACCCCCATTTCCTTCTTCCGCTGAACGAAATGAAATGATCTCTTTGTTCATTGAGGGCGTAGTGAGTCATCCTTGTCTTCTATCTCTATCACTCACTCTTGTCTTGACTGGAACATTACTGGATGAAAGCTGGAATCCATGTGTCTTCGGTGATGAACTGGAGTACTGTTATGTGATGACTGGACTATTGTGAAGCAGTGTGTCATTATTATTTTCTGAAATAGATCAAAACATTTCCCCAGCTATAAACAGAACAACTCATGTTGTATGTAGTAGTAGGGAGGGAAAGTATTTTTGATGCACATATTTGAAGCTTGGTTTTTTTTTTTTTTTTTTTTTTTTTTAAACCAAAGCGCTCTTGGATTCTCAAATCTGATCAGATCAGAAGGTGTTGATTAATTTTCTATAACAGCAGCTCAGATAGTAGTGCCAGCTGTAATTCAAATAACTTCTAATGCTGTAAAGTTATTTGTTACATTATCGTTTCACTCTGTATCGTGGACATGCCACATAAAAAAAACATTGTTGTTGTTGTTTTTTTAAAAAAACAAAAAAACATGCAAAAACCATTAAAAAAAAAAAAACCCATTAAAAATGTTTTGTTTAACAAAGACAGACACGTAGGTAAGACGTCTGTGACAGTTACCATTAACAATTATGGAAGGAGTCTCCAGTGTCAGTGTTTTGTAACAGTCAGATGTAAAGCTGTAACCTTAAGTTTTCCGCCATGGAAACTTCTCCATAATGGATGGCTTTGTGTTTTGTGGTTTATCTGTAGCACAAAAGTCTGGATTGTTTTTCTGTACAACCCCAATCCCGAAAAAGCTGGGACAGTATGGAAAAATGCTAATAAGAACAAAGAGGAGTGATGTGTAAATGTACTTTGACTTGTATTTAAACAAAAAATGTATAAAGACAAGGTATGTGATGTTTTACCCAATCAACTGCATAGTTTTTTGAAGATAAACGTTTATTTTGAAATTGATGCATGCAACACGTTCCAAAAAACGTTGGGATGGGACTAATAGCGATGTGACAAGTTGAAATAAGAAGGTGATGTGAAACATGTGAGGCAGTCGTCTAATCAGAGTATATAATAATGAGCCTCCATAAAAGGACTAGTTCTACAAGAGCGAGGATGGGTCGAATAATCCAACACTTTGACAACAACATTCCCTAAAGACAAATCGGTAGGATTTGGGGCATTTCACCTTCTACAGTGCACAATATAATTAAAAGATTCAAGGAATCTGGTCAAATATCTGTGCGTAAAGGGCGAGGCTGAAAACCACTTCTGAAGGCGCGTGATCTCCGATCCCTCAGACGTCACTGTCTTAAAAACAGTCATGGGTCTGTAATGGATATCCTGAGGCTTTACTATGCAAAGCAGAAGCCATACATCAACACTGTCTAGAAACTCCGACCACTTCTCTGGGCTCGGTCTCATCTGAGATGGACAGGAGCACAGTGGAATCGTGTTTTGTGGTCCGATGAGTCGACATTTCAAATAGTTTTTGGACAAAACAGCCGTCGTGTTCTCCGGGCCAAAGAGGAGAAGGACCATCCAAGCTGTTATCGGGGTCAGGTCCAAAAGCCAGCGTCTGTCATGGTATGGGGGCGTGTCAGTGCCCATGGCGTGGGTAACTTGCACATATATGAGGGTGCCATTAATGCAGAAAGATATATGTACACATTTTTGAGCAACATCTGCTGCTATCCAGAGCAGGACAACGCCAAACCACATTCTGCCTGGATTACAAGCGCATACAACCTGTCTCCGACTGAGAATGTGTGGCGCATTATGAAGCGCAAAATAAGGCAGTGAACGCCCCGTACAGTTGCTCAGCTGAAGAAATGCATAATAGATGAATTGGGGAAAATTCCACTTGCTAAACTTAACCAACTGGTGTCTTCACTCAGCGTCCAAACACTTCATAAGTGTTATTAAAAGAAAAGCTGATGTTACGCAATGATAAACAGTCGACTGTCTCAACTTTTTTGGAGTGTGATGCAATCATCAGATTTGAAATGAGTGCGAATTTAAAAATTAAATAAATAAATAAATAAATAAGTAAAACATCAAATAATGTGTTTTCAATATAGTACAGTTTGAATTGAATGATCAAATGACTCTTTTTTAAATTCATTTTTTATTTTCCATACTGTCCCAACTTTTTCGGAATTGGGGTTGTATTATTAATTTCAAGAGGAAGCGAGGGAACGACTTTCTAGCTTTATAGCTGCTATAACGTAAATGATAACAGGAACTAACTTGTTTCCCGGACAAAACCACTTCGGGAAATCACGAATTATTTTTCTATACCAGCGACCTCTCCAGGTTTTATTCCCTACTTGTAACGTGTTTTTGATAGCCATAGAAAAAAAAAAAACTATATGAAATTTGTATCAAAATGCGTTTGTGTCTGACACACCAGAGCTGCTATGTGGCTAAAACTTTTATATTAGCAGCAAAGATTTCTGTTTGTGAACAGTTCCTAAAGAGGATTGCAGTGTTCTCAAATTCATGACTGACTCACTATTGAATGGAGAAATAAAGAAAATCAATATGCTGACTGATTAAAATCTTGTCTGTTGCAGAAATCAAGACTTACTTTTTGCTAGCTAGTGTGACGGAGGCTACGTAGCAGGCAAAGCTTCTATAAGTGTTTCACAGTTGGTCTATGTCAGCATTTCATATCGTTTTGGGACTCAGAATTTTTTGTGCCTATGTGCACACGACAAATGGACTCCTTGGGGGAAAAAAAGTTCCACAAAGTTGAACCGTTTGTGGGTTTGTTTCTGGTTCATTTGTGTCTTGTGAAAACAGCATGATTCCAGCATGGTTCATATTTTAAAGAACATGAAGCTTGCTGTTTATTACAATTGTATGGTATGTTGTGTATGCATGTACAGTACTATGTATTACTGTATCAACACTTAGATGACTGTCGCAAGTCACCTATGGCGTGACGGATGAGTTGGTTTGGATGCGTCTGCAACAAATTTTGAGAGAATCCTCACTGCAGAACTGAGATTATCCTACACTTTACCTGGCTGCTACCACGATCACTGCTATGTCCATATTTGGTATAAGCTAATCTGCTGAAGAATAAGTCATAGCATGTTATGTTTACATTTATTCCATTTTACAATTATATTGTTACTCTTCGGCACCTATTTTTTTGCACTACCTGTTATATCAGACACTTCCACACTAAAACTGTGTACTGTTCGGCGCTGCACTGTCACTTACTGTGCCTATTGTCCTGTTTTAGTAGTATTGTACTGTCCTGTGTTGGCACACGTCTTCACGTGCACTTTGTGTAGGACGTTTGTAGATCTTATTGAGTTCTTTGTCGTCTCATGTGTTTAGTGTGTTGTTTTATGTAGCACCGTGGTCTTGGAGGAACGTTGTTTTGTTTCACTGTGTACTGTACCAGCTGTTTATGGTCGAAATGACAATTAAAACCACTTGAACTGCAGAACCATAATCCAGGGGTACTTTCAACTTTCGTGTTTTCACAGATTCCTGCATTTCATATGAACTCTGTGTGTACCCTCTCCTATTTTTTTTCCATCAACAGACAAACTATAGCATCATTTAGAGTAAGCATTTTGAATGACACTATTAATAATTAATTGATACACAGCTGTTGAATTCTAAAGACATTGTAGTGTGAACAACATCTGGTCTAGGATGGAAAATATCCAAAAAGAGAACCGGATCCCTTTTGCACACCAAAATCACTGTGGTTATTTGCAGCTAGTTCTCTTTCAGGTCAAGATTAAGTATGGTTCATTTCTAAAGAACTGATGGTAAGTGGTATGCACTTATATAGTGCTTTATTATTATTTTTTTTAACCTTAGTGGTCCAAAGCGCTTTACACTGATTCTCATTCACCCATTCACACCAATGGTAGCAGAGCTGACATGCAAGGTGCTAACTTGCCATTGGGAGCAACTTGGGGATCAGTGTCTTGCCCAAGGACACTTCGGCATGTGGAGTCATGTGGGCCGGGAATCGAACCACCCACCCTACGATTAGTGGACGACCCGCTCTACCACCTGATCCACAGCCGCCCCACTATATTAAAACATGCTTAATTTCTTGACAACACACCGAGGAGAAATTATTAGTTAACATTCGGAGCCAAAGAGAGTATAATTCTTTGACATTTCATTGTTTAGTATAAACAATAACTCTGGTTCATGAAGGATACCTAGCATTAGTGTTTTGTATTAGTGTTTTAGTCTTTTGTCGAAGGCTATCTGTACAATATGTACAGTATGGAGACTTTTGGGACACTCTGTAGAATGCTAAAACATATCTATAAAATTCAAATCTATTAAAAATACTGCATTTTACTGTGATACATTTACATGACCTTTATTTTGTTTTGTTTTATGATTCACGAAACATTTTGATGTCTTTTTTTTTTTTCACACACAGGAGCTAGTACACGTCCCACTGCCAAACTGGAATAATGAATCATGTGTGTGTAACGTGTTCCTGGGGTGGATGAATATCTTGGCTTGGGATAAAAATGTGTACAAGTGGGTGGCTTAACTAGAAATGTAGGAGGAGAGTTGGACAGAATCTGTCAAGATGATACAAAATGGATAACCTTGGCCTAACTCTGCATGGCACTTCAGATTTGGTCATATTCCTATGTGAGAATTGATTGACTGATTGATTGACCGTGATCCAAATTAGTGTGGAACGGATGTTTGCGTGGTTCCTACGTTAATCCCCAGGATGAGATCTAAATGCATGTTCAGATAAACTTGCTGTGCGAACACCGTACGAATGATAGGAAGGTGTGAGAGTGTGCTCTGTTGCGGGATTGGCAGGTACACGCATTGTGAAAATTGTGTGGTACGCGGTGCCCTGAGC